>NW_027175987.1:0-105000 GCF_023055335.1 Clinocottus analis
ACACTATGCAGGCACACGATCATTAATAATTGTGATCATAAATATTGTGTCAAGAAACACAACTGTTTTGCTATTTTACCAACACGCACGCACACATGCACACACACACAAACACACACACACAAACACACAAACACACACACACAAACACACAAACGCACACACACACACACACATACACGCACACACACACGCGCAAACACAACTCACACTCATTAATAATTGTATTGTGTCAAGAAACACGACTTTCTTTCTTTTTTCTTGACTCTTTACTTATTTACAGTCACGCTGTCATCTTCTTAATGCCTCGGCAATATTATCTTATTTAACATTCAGGTCAATAAAGCTCTTTGAATTGAGAGAGAGAGAGAGAGAGAGAGAGAGAGAGAGAGAGAGAGAGAGAGAGAGAGAGAGAGAGAGAGAGAGAGACGTCACATGGGCGGGCGGACACGGTTGTGTTCACAGACAATGTCCGTGTCTGAAGGCCAGAAGCACTTTGTGGTCGTGGACACAAACACAAACACAAACGCAGCATCTTTGTGCGAGACGAGCGGCGGCGGCGGCGGCGGCGTTGCTGGATTCTTGTGTTGGTTCGTTCCGGCACGTGGGACTCATGGTGAGCGTCGCACCGCGGGGAAATCACCGGCCCTCGCCTGTGATCTGTGTCTGTGATCTCTCGGCCTCGGGGGCCGCCGCATTCAGATCGGGCCGTGTTGATTTTTCGGGTGCTGCCGGGGCCACGGGGTCCTCCGGGTGCAAAGCGCCGGCTTTCATCTCCCAGGTCTTTGATTTGCATCACGTCGCCCGGCAGAGAGGCGGCTGGTGGCGCCGCCACGCACCTCCAGGTTCAACATGATTTTATTTACATCATTAAATCTGCAGCCCAACATGTGTGAGGAGACAAAGGCGTGAAGAGAGACTGGTGACACACAACATACTAATTATGTGTTATAATCTGCTTATAGCGCCGTAACCCTAGAGGTATAAGGCTTCATAAATATTCATAACGCAAAATTAAAGCATTTTATAGTAACTTATGAGGTCAAGTATCATCATACTTGCAGGTCATTTAAAGACATTCAATGACACTTAATTTATTAAAACATTCTTATATTTAATACATTGTAATATGGATTAAAATCACTGTCTTAATACATTATAATGTGACTCTAAGTGGTCATTGTTTGCTTGAAGTAAAGTGAAAAATAAATCATTAAATCTATGCAAGAACCCATGACCACTGAGAGATAATAACGCATAATAACTACATGCTAAGTTAAAGATAATATATGTTTAAAACATTATTAACATTATTAACATTAACAGGAATAGTTCATTTGGGGAAATACACATTTATTTGCTTTTTTTTATGTGTATTAATCGTATTAATAAAGAAAGCAAATATTTCCTATAACCTCTCTAACCTATTAAACGTTGACCAGTTAAAGAAACATCTATGACATCATTCTGTCAGATTCTCTTTGAAGCTTGAAAGAAAATCGAAAACTTCTCGTGCGTTGTAAAAAGTAAAAAGTTGCTGTTGTATATTTATTATCTCGATAAAAGACGAGGCTCTTCAGTGAAACCATAAAACAATTTTTGGGACGGTCTGAACTGGAACAAAGGAGCGAGTGCCAGTGCTTCTCCTTGGCGAGCGTAAAAAGGAGCGCGACCAAAAAAAAACCCTTAAACGATCGCTCGCGGCTTCCCCTGTGTGTTAATTATTGAGGACAGTCTGTCGCGGGCGGCGAGGTTTCAGCGCCGGTCGAGGCCGAGGCCGTCGCCCGGTCCAGCTGGAAGGTATTTACTGAGCCGCCCCCCCGGGAAATGAGAGACAATATTCTGCCTCTCTAATAGCCGGCAGTCACATCAGCGGGCGTAAAATCGATCGCGCGGGGCCGAGTGCAAAGCCCGAGGTTGCGGACGTGATTTTCCACGTCGGCGGCGGTTTGGAACCGGCGACCTTCTTCGCTCCTCGGTTAGTTTCTTCATCCGTCGCTTCTGTTTTCTTCGACGGTAGCTTAACTGGCGACGCGGTTCACTTGAAGACAAGTCGGCCAATCAGGATTTCTCTTCACGCTGCCAAGGCGGGAACAAAAAAAAAGTCTCCCCAGAGGGGCGAGATGAAAGCAAAAAAGAATGGAAGCGTTTTAAGAGTCATTTTGAGTTAGAGAGTATTGGCTTTCGATTTTGAGAAGCTGCCCGGACTGCTTGTTGGAACGATTGGATATTCTGAGCACAGTCAGATGGAGAAGACCGGGAAAAAAAACCTGAATATCTCCCCTCAGGGCTCGGCCTCGTCTCTGGAGGGGTTTCCGCTCTCTCGTTCTCGCTCCTCGCTCCTTCCTTTTGCCCTCGTGAACAATGCACTCGCTGTGTTTTCCTGCACCTTTTTTTCGGTTGTTGTTACAACAAACACGCCCTCCCTCCCTCCCCCCCTCTCACCACCTCTCCTCTCTCTATCTCCCCCTCAAGGCAAAGTGTACTTCCTCAAGCGCTTCAAGAAGGTGAACTACGCGGAGGCGGTGAAGGCCTGCGTTCGGGACGGCTCGGCGGTGGCCAAAGCCGGTCAGCTGTACGCCGCCTGGAAGTTCCAGCTGCTGGACCGCTGCGAGGCCGGCTGGCTGGAGGACGGCAGCATCCGCTACCCCATCGTCAACCCCCGCTCCCGCTGCGGCGGCGCCCACCCGGGCGTCCGACACCTGGGCTTCCCCGATAAGAAATTTCGCCTCTACGGCGTCTACTGCTTCCGCAAGAACGAGGAAGAAGCGGCGGGCGGCGCCAAAGCCACAAAAGGCCCGGGCAGCAGCCGCCCCGTGAACGCCACCGCCGTGATTTAAAGTGTGTGTGTGTGTGTGTAGGGTGTGTGTAGGGTGTGTGCAGGGGATAGGCATTTCATTTTGACAGCGACAACTGTCGCCACAGCGCAGACGACTCCATTCATCGCTTCTCAAAGTTAAACGCTCGCAGACAAGACGCACTCATTTGCAGATTTGCGAGAGGCGAGAAGCGGCGGCGAAGAATTGAGGCCGTCGTCTTCATCATCTCCACTCAGTCATCGTAAGGAGCGAGTGTGTGAGCGAGTGTGTGAGCGCGTCTGTCGCCGGGACAACCCCGCAGAGGTTAAACAGCAGCTTGTATCATCACCCGGGCATGCATCAGATCAGTGTGTGTGTGTGTGTGTGTGTGTGTGAGTGGATCGTATGTTGGCTCCTCCTGAGCTCCAGTCTGAGCCAGGAACTCAGTGCCAGGGTGAAAACATTCATCTGCGGGCGAGACGGGATAATCTGCCGGGTGCCATGCTCGGTTATCAACCCTCTGGCACCAGGCGAGCCGTTTCTTTCCTCCTCAACTAGCACCTGGCCGCCTCAGCGTCAGAGCTGAACAAGTAGTACGTATTGCACTAGCTCCAAAACATTTGCACTCTGAAGACGTAGAGCTCTCTTCTCCGGTAGCTTCTTAGCTTAGACTAAAGCGAGCATGTGTCGCTTGGCCAAGTGTGTAGTCGCTGAGGCTGAATAAGCAGGAATGCAAAGCTAAACAAATCACTATTTACCTCACACATACTGCTCTTCTTCCAAGCTACCTGGGCAACCGAATGCACTATATATGGTACCTTTAGTACACCTTTAGTACACCGTCAGTATGGATTGTGTGTGCCACGGCAGAATGGATGAATGGGAGGGGAACAAATAAAGGTCTTGAAGTTATTGTGTTTTATTTCTCTCCCCTATGTGTGAAAAGATCTACAGATGGCGGAGGAATGAAAAGAAACTCGATGAAATAAAGCAAATGCACTTCCATACGGGATACAATCGATGGTCTCATTCATACGGTGCTTTTCTCCAGAGCACAGTTTGAAAAATAGGACTATAACATATAATATACAACGTTGTTATCAGACTTTTTTTTTTTTTGTTGAACTTGTTACAGTTTAATTATTGTATGATGAATATATTTAAAATCGTACAAATTCCCAAATGGGCCCTTACACTGCTGTAGGCGGTGCTTAGAGCTACATGCTAACATCAGCGTGCTAACAGGCTCACAATGATAATGCTAACGTTCGAATGTTCAGCAGATGTCATGTTTACCCACTTCCTGTTAGCCTGTTAGCGCGCTAACGTTTGCTAACTGACACCAAACACATCAATGAGAGTTTTTAAGATATTTGACAAAATAATTAACCTTTGACCTTGATGTTGGTGGACCTTGAAACGCAGCTCACAGAGACCTTTACAGTCATAACAGTACAAAAACCTTTCAGGAGCATCAAACCAAACTATCCAGGTTGTGATACAGAAGTCACTTGTTTACTTTCTTCCATCATTCTGTGTGCAAACATGACGCTGCACAGTACACAAGTCTGCAAACAGTGAAAATAAAATAAAATGAAAGTATCTGGCGAGCCGCCTGCCGCCCTCAGCTCCTCGTGTACCTCTCCCTGTTGCTGCTCCTTCTCCTTCCATTACGACCAGCAAGATTTCAATCAGGACAGACGGGGAAGACGAGGAAAGATAATTGATTACAATTAGCGGCTGGCGCGTGATGATGAAGTCCTGACAGAGTCTTTGGCGCTGAGACTCTGCGAGAGGAAACCGATGGGCGACGTCACAGAGTGCAAGACTGCAAACGGAGATTTAGTGAAATAGAAATCTTCAACTTTGCCACTTTGAGGATACCTAATGAGTCTCAGGAGACTTTTTAATGTCAGAATCCCTCGTTGGAGGCGCGGCGAGTCATTTTTTAGAATCAACAGCTTTGTTTTCCAAAACATTTCCACAGCAAATTCATTTTTTCATCCGAAATGACCTCGATGAGTCTGTGCGACTGTGTGAATTTCGAGCCGCAGCCACTAAATTAATAAGCAAAGTCCCCCGCTTGATGCACTATGACATTCATAATTCATGCAGGATTATGCATCCCGCATTTGAAGTAATTTAGATGTTTTTTGATGTGCTGGGGATGGCGAGGGGGTAACTCATTTAAAAATCACTTTGCATGCGAGCCGCGTCTTACGTAAGAGCGAGGTCACCGCGAAGAACCGCCTCCGCCTCCGTGATTTCGTCGCGAAGACCGCCGGCGCTCGAAGAGGACAGATTTTGTGTGCGAGCGTGCGAACCCAAAACCCGTGAAGCTCAAAGAGGAAACCCTGCGCGTAACCACAGATGGCGAGCGCGACAGGCCGGATAGTAGGAAGAAAACCTCACGAGGGGGAACGTTAAAGAGGCGCCGGCCCGGATGGAAGCTGCCTCTCGCTCCTTTTATTTAATGACGGGGGAGAAACAGTCGACGAGGAAGACGAGGAGGGAACAGACAGACAGGTAGAAGAGCGGCCTTTAAACCACTTTGCTCTCATTTCAACGGGGCTACTCGTCGCCATTTTTAAAAAAAATATCTGAGCGTGAAATGAAATTAGATAACCTCTGTAACAACAGAGGGCTGCCGCACTTTAAATACAAAGAGATGAGGCCGGCGCCGGCTTCTCATCCATCAAACTGGTGACAGAGGTCAGGGAGGGAGGGGGTCTCCCAACGAGGAGCAGCGAGAGAGAAAGTGACGCGAAGATTCATGGGAGTCAAATACATTGATGATGGAAAATTCATTTTTAAAGGCTTCGCACTTGGCTGCTGCTGGTGCGACTCATGATGCACCAAAAGCGGATTTGCGGATTTCTTTTGCGGGAGTAGGCGACGTGCAAAGTCACAGGATGCGAACAACGCACCTTTTGGCGAATGGATAAATTTGCTTCATTCGTGAGAGCTGGAAATATTTCGACTCGGGTGAAAAATTCGTATGATGCCGAGTTGGGAAAGCCGATCAGCGTCGGGACACAAAGGCTTACAGCAAGTATGACGCAGAAATATACATGGTGGATGCCGTGATATGATAACTGCTGACAGAAATAAGTCACAAAGATAAGCCACGCCCCCTTTACAGCGAGACTGAAGCGAATAAACCGCATATAGTCGAGCGAGTAAACTTACACGAGTAAATTGTTGCGAAAATTTGCAACGCTTTTGATGCGAACGCAGCATCACAGGTGTTTCCACCTCTTCGCTGCACAGACGACGCCCTGATTTTCTATATTTTTTCCACCTGCCGGTGTGGGAGAGGTTGAAAACACCAGTTTGGTCGTGCACGGCTTTGTTTTTTAATAAGAAGCTCTTTCCAGATGGACGCCGCCTCGCCCGGAACGAGTGATGATGAGATGAGAGCAGGCGGCGGCAGGGAGGGGGGGGGGGCGTCGAAATAAGCTTTATTGTTATCAACCACACAAGATATGTTTTTAGATTAAACCTATTATGAGCTATTCAGCCGTCAGTACTTCCTCCGTACAAAAAGATGAGCAGGAAGTCGGCAGCATTGTGCAAAAAGAAGGTAGAAATGAAAGTGTGTTGTCCTCAACTTGTGTTGACGGACATCGTTATCAGCTTTGAGTCCAGAAGGACAACCTGCAGGAATAAACAGCAAACATTGATTTCCTCAAGCCAAACAGATTTGTGCTGCAACACTGAACAACAACAAGTGGAGAAGGAGACACACACAGATGACTTCATGTTCCTGATCAGGTCCGTATCAAACAGGTGTGACGGGATAGAAACTACTTCACAAGCTTTTTGTCTTGTGCAAAGCATCTGATAATTATAAGTATTCAGTCATCAGACTGTGTCTCCACGCGTCCTCGCCGTTTTCTCTCCTCCATATCAGCACCATCTTGTGGTTTGCTTCATCGTTTCCCTCTGCTGCGCCTCAATGCAAATCACAACACAAGCTGATGGAGAACAAGAGTGCTCCGCTGCAAAATGAAACACGCAGACTTTTCACAATTAACCTCACTGAGCGCAGAAGGAAACACATGATTCACATCTAGTTTGTGCATCTGAAACTCTTCCCGACGGGAAAGCGACTACCCCGTCTGTTCTGGATTTTCTAAACTCTGAAAACATGGACTCCAGTTGTTTTGTTCCCCTCCGTCTTCGGGAAGCTCTTATTCTGAAATCTGAATTCCAAGTTGTTGCCTCGTTATTCCAAATATACATTCAGCCACAGGCACATGTCAGTGTGTACGTGACCTCACGAGCGCCGAGAGTGATATATTATACAGTATAATGAATGATGTGTAAAAAAAACAAACAACGACTCGAGTCTTGTCGACGCATTGTTGAACAATTTATTGATCCAAAGCTCATTAACGTTTTAATACATATTCATCATTAAGAGCCTCCGCCTCCGCCATTCTTCTCCACAGACGGCCGAGCACACGATCCGTCGCAGGAATTCAACTTTTTTACTTTGCGTCAGACCTCGACGGCGTTATGATGGAGCGCGCAAACAGACCGCATGCACGCGGCATTAGCTCATGGGAAATAGCTTCTGGAATTACCCCATCTCCCTTTTAAATGATCTCCCTTAATGCCTCGCGCATCCTGTGTGTAATTCGGCCGCATATTGTGCATTAAAAGGCGTTTGGCTTTGTGGAGATGGGTAATTGGCCAAATTGTGAGAGGTTTTCCCCCGAGAGGGCGGGGCCGCATTAAACAAGCAGCAGCGAGTGTTGAGTTAATTGAAAGTGTTAACCATCTAATGGAGTGCACTGCGGCTAATGAATGGGATGGTCTGCCCCCGTCATCTGTAGATGCCTCTCAGAGAAAAAGTGTGCTTCAGTTTCGAACACGGCCGCCATCTTTTCCCATCGGCTCTTCCTCTTTGGATCGAGAGATGTCGCGCTGTCGGCTCTCGCGGCAGTCCCTGGTTTTGGGGTGAAAGAGAATGGTGGAAGGTAAATAAAAGAGTTGAAACCCTTCTGTGTGTGTGTGTGTGTGTGTGTGTGTGTGTGTGTGTGTGTGTGTGTGTGTGTTTGGAAGAGATGAAGGAAAGGGAACTGCCTCAGCAATAAAAAATGAAAACACAAAGTCACAGGGAAGGACGGAGTGAAAGGCAGGCGGGGGGAAAGCAACACAGAGAATAAGATGTGTGGGGGAGAGATAGGTGGCGGTGGGAGAAAAGAGTGTGAGGGAATAAAATGAAGGCAGAAAGATAAGAGGAAAACGGCGGAGGGGGAAGTGTGGGAGAGGGGGGTGGAGGCAGAGAAACAGCTGGGATGTGGAGTGCTGGGGAATGCGGGAAGACTCAAGGGTATCTGTCCTTGCAAGCCGCATGTGGAAATTGACTGGTCAGTGAGCTATTGTGGTCCAGCGGAGGAGAGAAGGGATGGAGTGGCTCCAGAAGTACACAACAGGCTGCACCTTATCCCCCCTCATCCCATCCCCATCCCACACCAACGCCTGCAAGGCACCTCATTCCTTGTGTGCCCTCTCATCTTTTAAGGAACTTTGAGTGACTTCCCAGAGGAAAAGAGGCAAACTTTAGACTTTGAAAAAAAAAAAAACGGTTGAGATCTTTCTGTGTTGTGTGGAAACGGTTTAACGCTGCCCCCGTTTAGCGGCCACACCGCACACCCCTCTGATTTAATATTTCATGAGGTCATTAGGCCTGCACCGCACCGCACATGCCGTTTGCTTTACCGACGACCTCAGAGGACACTTGGTAGGCTGGATCGGTCTGGAGGGAAAACGCCGGAGAATACGGAAAATGTTGAGAGCGAAAATCAAGTCGCCTTAATGCTGCCGAGGCGTGAGCTGATCCTGAAGGAAAGCGTCAAAACAAATACTCGCCGTTAGGGCCGTATTTGTAATGCGAAGGATTGACGTAGAGACGGCACATTCGTCTGGTCTGAAAGCGACCTGTCAATCACAAATAAGCCACGCCCTGAACATCACGCTGTATTGAAGAAGACTTGAAACTAGAGATTGAGACCATAAACTCATATTTACAATGTTTACCGAGGGAATACATCAAGAGAGAAGTGGAGTCATTTATATAGACTTCTATACAACCAGAGGAGTCGCCCCCTGGTGGTCAGGAGAGAGAATGCAAGTTTTCTTTACTTGGGCAAATGCACGTATTGACTTGTACTAACAGCAGATTATTAAAGCCCGATTTCCCGATAGTCAGTCGGGGGACATTTAACAAACCACTGCACAGTGTACACACAGCTGGCAGGGCAGGATGTGAGGGCGACAGTGTATGAAAGACCTGGCTCACGCTGGTGTTTGTGCTGGCTTTGCTCCTCAGGTCTGGCTCACACACACACACACACACGCACACACACTCGCACAAACACACGCACACACACGCACAGACGATGGTAAAAGAAGCTGTTAGTGAGCCGAGGCGGCGCCATCTGCAGCCGTCATTAGGACGGACGGGAATGCAGATTCATGGGTGAAGCTATTCGACAACCTGGCCGCAATAAAGACGAGGAAGATAAACAGGGTTAAGATGCACATTAATCTTTTTTTTTTTCCTGCATAAAGCGACTTGGTGTGCCGCGTGTGGAGACAGAGAAAAAGTGCCTTCGCCTGCAGCCTCTTATGTTTATGTGTGAGATAAAGACTGGAAGGAGAAGAGAGGCAGAGCGGCTCGGGGGTTAAGTAAGAGACTGTCAGGCGTAAGATGATGCTAAACCCCTTGTTGCTTTTCATAATCTTCTTGAACTTTGGCAGCGTCATTAGGAGATAATGCAGGATAATACCAGAGATTCCCCCATTGATTGGCCATGCCTGCCAGATGAGCCCGATATCGACCCGAGAACAAGGTTATGATGAGCAGTCTTTACACGCCTCCAATTTATCTGCTTATCGCGAAAAAATAACAAGATTTCAGGACAAATCTGGGCTATAAATAGATGATTTTTAAAGCCATTTCATTGGTTATCATGAGAAAGTTTAGCGAGGAAGATGCATTGGTACGCTTATGCAAGCTTCATGGAAACTTGGAGGACTTTTTTAGCTTCTCTTTTGGGGAAGGTACGCAGCACAGACCGCACAAGAGTGACTTAGCGCGTGTCGAGTCGTCCAGTGAGTCGACAAACGGCGTTTAAACACACACACAAAAAACAAACAACAGTTTGCCGTGAACACATGAATAAATGGAACAACAGTGTAGTCTAGAAGTGAACTAGTTCACGAAGACGCTACGGAGCCAAAGTGAGAGCCGCTGCTCAGCTAGCTAACGGAGCTAACGGAGCTAACCGAGCTAACCGAGCTAACCGAGTTTATATATAGATATATCTATAGATATATAGATACATCTATACATCTATATATATGTACGTATGTATGTATCCATGGATGTATATATGTATATATAAACATATACATGCGTATATATTTGGATATATACATATATATAACATGATTACAAATATTTAAAAAAAAATATTCTTAATAAAATACTTTTTAATATTGTTTGTATTGTAGAATATAAATATTTATGACAGAATAACGTTCGTTAAGCTAAAACACCATTTGGAACATCGTTTATTGTTGAAGTCACAACTTAAACACAACTTCTTCTTCTTTACAGTCATCGTCATGTCAACTATTGTTTCAATGCTAAATATAATAAACCACACAGGACACAGCATGCTGACCTTTGATTGTTTTGTTTATTGAAGTTATTTTACACACAAACACACACACACACACACGCACACACACACGTTCACACACATGAACGCACGTTCCGGCAGCACCGCGCCTCAACACTGCTGACGCCTCCATCTGACAGCAGAGACACCCATGGAGACTTTAGGGGTGTGGGCAGGTGGAGGACTGTCGGCAGGTGGAGGACTGTGTTCAGGTGAAGGACTGTGGGCAGGTGGAGGACTGTGGGCATGTGTAGTATGTTGGGCAGGTGGAGTGCGTTGGGCAGGTGGAGGACTGTGGGCAGGTGGAGGACTCTGGGCAGGTGGAGGACTGTGGGCAGGTGGAGGACTCTGGGCAGGTGGAGGACTGTGGGCAGGTGGAGGACTCTGGGCAGGTGGAGGACTCTGGGCAGGTGGATGACTGTGGGCAGGTGGAGGACTCTGGGCAGGTGGAGGACTCTGGGCAGGTGGAGGACTCTGGGCAGGTGGAGGACTCTGGGCAGGTGGATGACTGTGGGCAGGTGGAGGACTGTGGGAAGGTGAAGGAGTGTGGGAAGGTGAAGGAGTGTGGGAAGGTGAAAGGTGGTGCTCAGATCCATTAGGGGACACAGGTTCCCTGGCTGGCACCTTGCGCTTCATCCTCTCCAACTCCACCTCCCTGGACTCCATCCGCCGGCCAAAGAAGCCCAGGTTCTTCTTCTTCTGCCTGAGGCAGATGTCCTCCAGGTTCACGATCAGGCGCCTCAGCCTCCGGAACTCCGTCTTGTGGTTCAATTTTTCGATCTCGTGATAGTCACATTTGACCTGGAGCAGATCCATCTTGAGGGTCTGCTCCTTCAACTCCTTCGTGAGAGCGTCACGCTCCGGGAGAACGGCCGCTCTGATGGCCGTCTCTTTCAGGTCGTGCTCCAGCTTCAGAGCGGCAACTTCCTCCTCCCGGGCCGTGTCGCTGTCGCGGACCAGCTTGATCTGAGCCTCTAACTCCTCAGAGAGGCTCTGGATCTTGTTTTCCATGTCTTGACACTCTGAAAGAAAAGCCTTCGAGCTCGCTTGAGACGCCTTTTCTTTCTTGTTGCTCTTCTCCTCCGGAGCAGGGAGTCGGAGCTGCCGGGCCGTGTCGCTGTCGCGGACCGGCTTGGTCTGAGCCTCTAAGGCCTCAGACAGGCTCTGGATCTTGTTTTCCATGTCTTGACGCTCTGAAAGAAGAGCCTTCGAGCTCGCTTCAGACGCCTTTTCTTTCTTGTTGCTCTCCTCCAGAGCAGCGAATCGGAGCTGCCAGGCCGTCTCGATGTCGCGGCCCAGCTTGGTCTGAGCCTCCAGGCCGTTGGAGAGGCTCTGGACCTTGTTCTTCAGATATTCCCGCTCTGAAGAGAGAACCTTTGCGTTGGACTCGCTGTCGCAGCGCACCTTGATCTCAAGGTTTAGCTTCGCGGTCAGGTACAGGATTATGTCTTCCTTCTCCTGGACCGCCGTCCTGAGAGTTTGTATCTTATCTTGGACACAAATAAGACTGTGCTTTATGTCTTTTACATCCGGGGGCCATTTTGTCTGCTCCTGTGTGTCTCGTTCTGGAGCATCTTGAGGCTGGGCCTCGTGTGTCTGGGTATCCTGTTGATCCATTTAGAGCGTGGAGATACTTGTGGCGCGCCTCTTCAAGATGACCGCGGTCTATTTTTAATGACTTAGCAGTGAAATACTTTGCCGGTCTTTAAAAGTTTAAAAATCATCTTCTTGTGTTGTCAGACGTAGAGCAAGCATGCGAGACGACTGAGGAGTCACTTCCAGCAGATGAACTCATGAGTTTAGGAAAGAGTTGGGCCTTTGAAGCCAAAGTAGGCGTGGCATTCCATCCCCATGGGAACAACAATCTCCAAAAAACAAGATGGCGTCCAAGGCAGAGGAAACTCTGTGTGTATGTATTATATATATATTACATATATATATATATATATTATATATAATTAATAATATTATTATTATTATATATAATATATATAAATGTATACATATTTATATGTATAAATATATACATATATACACACACATATATGTGTATATCTATATAACATTTGGATATGTTAATTTTTTTATTAATTAATATGATTACGTTCACTGAATATTATTATTGAATATTATTACGATTATTAAGAATGCATTAATGTTAGAATTTGGACTAATCCCCATGGGAACAACAATCACAAAAAACAAGATGGCGTCCAAAGCAGAGGAAACTCGATGTGTATGTATTATATATTTACATATATATTTTAATTATATATATATATATATATATATATATATATATATATATATATATATGTATATATGTATATATATATATGTATATATATATATATATATATAAATAAAATATGTTAAAACATTTTTGTATTAATACTATAACATTCACATAATAAAAATGTTTACTCCTTTCAATATTATTACGATTATTAAGAATATATTAATATTAGAATTTGAACTGATAAATTAGCATTATAGCCAGAAAGAGGCGACGTAGAAGAGACGCTATATTCAGTGTGATTGATCCTCGGTGGAAAAGCAGAACCCGGCAGTGAGGCTTCTTCCGGTGTTTCTGAATAATAACGAAGTGAGCGAGTCACATATCAAAGGAGATGAGAGGAACGGGAGAGAGAGAGATGTGTTTAAAAAAAATATATTTTCCAGGAGACGGTGCTGCGAGGCAATGAAAGCATCCATTGATAAGAGAGGACTGGTATTCAGCTCATGCGAGGAGGTTCAGGTGAAGTGAAGGCCTCTGAGGTGAAGCAGTACAACAGTGGGCGGATTCACCAACTGCTGCCAAGACAGAACATCTCTCTCTCTCTTTCTTTCTCCTTCCCATTTCTCCTCTCACTTTTTGAACTCTCTCGCTCTCTCGTCTCCTCCTTCCTCGCCCCTCTCTCCGCCTCCTACACTTTTTTTTTTTTTTTTGGTTTCCCACCGAGGGACTCGACCCCCGACGACCTTTCTCTGTTGCTTAAACTCCACGCAGCGGATTTTAAATATATTAAAAAGAAGAGATGAGCAACATCGCATTCACGTTATTGATGTCTCGGCTGCGGAGAAATGCTTTCCCTAATCCGAAGAGATTTGCAAAACACGTGAAGGTCAGCGAGGCGCAGACGTTTCTCCGGCTGCAGAATCAGCAGCTTCGAGCGAAACTGAGTCTCTGATGAGCGCCATGATGGGAGGAGAGGACGCTGCTCTCAAACTACTTTTTTTTTTTAGGAAAGAGTAAGAAAGTCTTAACGCTGCGGTCGAAAATCGATGCGTGAAAGCGAGGAACACCGGGCCCTTGACTCGAACGCCGTCTCCCGTGCTGCAGGTGTGAAAACTTGGATCGGTGTGTGTTTGAGTAGAGGAACTTTCAAGGCTTGTCTTTTCAGAGCGAAAGCGCAGAACATGTTGTACTTCCGTGAAGACGCTGTTCAAGTAGCCGCGGCTCGAGTTCACCGAGGAAATCTCAGGTCTTAAAAAAAGCTGAAAAGAAAAGAGAGAACAGGTTCACAGAGCTCGGAGGTTTAAATCAATGTGATGAAGAAGCTGAAAAATGATTTATTCCTCTGATATTAACAATATGAGTCAATCGCAAGTCAACTAAGTTTGTTTTTCAAACTTTTTATTGTGGCTTATTTGAAATATTTAAAGTCAGAGATAACTTTGAGACTGAGGTCATTTTCTCGATTTTACATTATTTCTTAATTTTCCCTTTTAAAAGGCACTTTTTTACATCAAAGGTTGCAGAACAATCTCAGCTTTCTCTATAAAGAGGCAACGTTGTCATAACGGAAACGTGTGAAGAGAAAATATGACCCCAAAGCTGAGAAATGTCATCTCGATTTGGGAAATTCTTCATATTTCTTGTGAAAACATACCTTTACTCTTGTGGTCGAATGTTTTTCTTCTCACTTGTGTGACGTAGACGTGTAAAACAGGGCGTGTCAGCACACTGTGACATCACTGGTGGGCGTGGCTTCAGTTACAACAGAGAAACCTAGTCTCCTTTTTTTATCTTGAATTTTATTTAATTGCAATTCATTACTTAATTATAATATGTTTCTATTGTTTTACTATAAATTTATATATTTTTTTCTGTTGTAATAACCTTTTAAAGTTACGTTACTATTCAGCCAAACTGCATTTAAATTTCGAGAGATTTCATTAGAATTGAACAATCACTTTTTACACTTGCATGTAAAGTCTTTGGCGCTTGGAACTGTAATGATGATGATGATGATGATGCTGGCGATGAAGGGAGTTGATGCAACGCGATGATGAAAGAGCAGCGCGCGTGATGCTGACTGGAGGTGACTGAGGTGCTCGCACACGATTGAGCTGAAAGGACGACTGACAGCAGCGAGGACGACGTGTTGCAAAAGTTTGGACCGTCTGAGAGCGTCGTCACATCACTTCCTGCCTGAACCTCCACTGAATCTTCTATGGCGCTCCGATGGAAATGTGTTCCCGTAAATCAGATGTTTTATTTCACCGCTGGTTCACAGAGCGAGACGGAAAGATGAGTGACGAGCAGCCGGCACCGTCTATTGCGAGTGTGCAGCAGTGTGGGAGGAGCTTTAGTTATTATTATACATATATTATAGATATGTTGATCCCAGGGTGCTTTGTTACCAAGAGATTCTACGGGTTCTATGTTTATAATGACCTATGTTCCCAATGTTCCCTCTTGCCAGGGTTCCATGTTTTCAGGTTCTATGTTCCCAATGTTCCATGTTCCCAGGGTTCTATGTTCCCAATGTCCCTTGTTCCCAGTGTTTAATGTTCCCAGGGTTCTATGTTCCCAATGTCCCTTGTTCCCAGGGTTCTATGTTCCCAATGTCCCTTGTTCCCAGGGTTCCATGTTCCCAGGGTTCTATGTTCCCAATGTCCCATGTTCCCGGGTTCTATGTTCCCAATGTTCCCTCTCGCCAGGGTTCCATGTTCCCGGGTTCTATGTTCATTATGTCCTATGATCCCAATGTTCCTTCTTGCCAGGGTTCCATGTTCCCGGGTTCTATGTTCCCAATGTTCCATGTTCCCAGGGTTCTATGTTCTCAATATCCCTTGTTCCCAGGGTTCTATGTTGTCAATATCCCTTGTTCCCAGGGTTCTATGTTCCCAATGTCCCTTGTTCCCAGGGTTCCATGTTCCCAGGGTTCTATGTTCCCAATGTTCCATGTTCCCAGGGTTCTATGTTCCCAATGTCCCTTGTTCCCAGGGTTCCATGTTCCCAGGGTTCTATGTTCCCAATGTCCCTTGTTCCCAGGGTTCTATCTTCCAGGGTTCTATGTTCCCAATGTTCCATGTTCCCAGGGTTCTATGTTCCCGATGTTCCATGTTCCCAGGGTTCTATGTTCCTAGGGTTCTATGTTCTCAATGTCCCTTGTTCCCAGGGTTCTATGTTCTCAATGTTCCATGTTCCCAGGGTTCTGTGTTCTAAATGAATATGAATATGGTCTCTGGTCTCCGGTGCTCGTTGAGGACAGAAACTACAGAACAACATGTGCTTTCACGTCGGGCTTAAGTGGGCAAACAGTCCGGCGAGGCTACGGAAGCGCGAGGGCGGACTAAAATGATTCGCCTTCAAAATAAAAGCCCCCCCAAAAAAAACATTTTTTTAAATGCAGTTAATGCATGATCAAATAATTAACATCGTTAATCGATTGAAAAGTTAACGCGATATTAATGCGTTAACTTGCCCAGCCCTAATATATATATATATATATATATATATATATATATATATATATATATATATATATATATATATATATATGTATATTTCTCTTGTGTTGGTTTACATCTCCTGGGCCACATTGTATCATCTCCTCTCATCTTGTAATCTATATTAATAGCGGCTTCTTCTGTACTTTGTAGCCATGAAAGTCATCATGAGAACCAGAAATCCATCACCATCGTCTCATTCTTCTACCAGAAACAACAACAACAACCCTGTGTCATCAGTACGTTTTTAAAATGCAGGTTTAATCACACAAAATGTGCTAAATAAACTGAATAAACACAAACAACCACTCCAAACGCAGACAGCTAACTGATCCAAACAAGAGTTTCCTTTATTGATCATTTGTCATGTAAAGAATATAACACAATGACAGGGCGGGAATTCATAAGAACGCACATCAATAAATATGGATAAACACGCGTGGACCGCGTTCACACAGCCAGACGGCGCCGATGCAGCTGAGATGCATCACACAGGCAGCTGTGTGCTCAAGTGTTGCGCAAGGAGCTGAAGACGTGATATTTCTTTTCTAGGGTTAAGTATCACCTCGCTTCTGGCTCTCCCGCAGAGTGTGTGTGTGTGTTAGTGTGTGTGTGTGTGTGTGGACCGGAGGCGTCTCTGATTTTCTGATGCGGTAGTTTAAAAAAAGAAGAGTGTGTGTTTGCCTGAAAGGAGAAAGAGGGAAGATGTGTTTGGGATCTGCTGAGGCTGTATGAACATGGTCCAGAGAGTCTAAGCAACAAACACACACACAGTCTAAATGGATTTTTGAATTTTTTTAAAGAAAAAGATGAAAAGAAATTCAGATAGGAGAAAAAAAAACGTCTCTCATTGATTTCTTTCGTGCCTCATCACTGAAACGTCTCCTCCATTCAACCCGTCCCAACAGAAGGAGTCTGGACTCAAGACCGAAGTCCACAGCCGGAGGAAGAAAAGTCTCATGAGAAGAAGATGAGATACAGCGATGCAAAGGATGCAGGAAAATCGGGACGCGAGCTACCGCGGCTCCGTTCGGCCGCGTCGTTTAGAAAACATCCAGCGGTCATCGGAGCCGTCGATGCCATCGACAGACTAAATGGGACGCTAAGACAGACGGCCTAATCGTGAAATCAATAGTCTGTCTGTGTGCAACTGAGGACAACAGCCTGAACCGCTCTCATCGGGTTGTCGTTGCTGAATGCATCAGGTCGACGTTGCAGCAGTGCATGTTGGGAACATATATTCTGGGGTTGTAGCCCTTTAAGCCCTCACCCTGAAGCCTAATTATATTTATGGTTTGAGTTGTGTTTAAAGGTTGGATTTTATATTATCATTTGATTCCTAACGTGTGTTTTTTAAGGGATTTATATCATGTTTTTTTCTTGATTTGTAACTTAAAAGGTCCCCATTACACAAACACACGCACACACACACAAATAAACACACAAAAATGAACAAACGGTCTTTGTGGACGGGACGAGCATCTTTAGCCTCGGTCTTTTTAGCGCGAAGCAGAAAACCGCTCTCACTCCCGACTCGTCTTCTGGGAACTCCCTCCAACGTAAACCCATCGGCGTCACCGTTAAACGGTCGGAGCGGCTGATAAAAAACAGGTTACGAGTCCAAAAAACACAGGACTTTCACCCAGGAGACCACCGTTTGCGTCCTGTAAGTCGTTGACTTATTCTAGCGTACTTGTGTGAAGCAACTTCCGTACTTTCCTTTACGTATGTTACCTGACAAGCGTAGTTGTTTTCAGGTAGCAAACATTTTCTTAACCCAAACCACAAACCTAGATAGTGTTGTTGCTGAAGTAAACCTAAAGCAAAGTAAATCTACGTTGATCATGAGTCACAACTCGAGTGTCTGAGCCTGAGAAAAGGCCATCCGGCGCTGAAGACGCTCAGCGGCGTCCCCGCAGCTCTTCCCCTCAGGCGGCTGAGCCGAGATACAGCTGGCAGCAACCTCTGTTAAGTCACTCATCCTCACAATTAAGGCCCGCAATCACACGGCTTCATCTTTGTCTCTCTGACTGCCCTCGGGGCTTCCTCTGGAAAGACCAACGAGGGGAAGAGAGAGAGAGAGAGAGCGCCGTGTGAGCCGAGGAGATGAAAAGGAGGAGTCAAAGGCAAAGAGAGGGAGACGCTTCTGAGTGCGAGGGTCATCGCGTTTGAAGTCTGAAGGGGGGAAGAAATGTGTGGAAATATGTGTTTTTGCATGAATTCAACACTTAAAAGGCGTATGCTGGAGAGAGAAGTTGTGAGAAAGTTCGGCACCATCAAAAAAGAGTGCGAGAGAGAGAGAGAGAGAGAGAGAGAGAGAGAGATGAAAAGTGTTTTTTGTGAGCCCGAAAAATAATAAAGACAAGAAAGAAGTCAGTTCAACTGCTTATTTTGTCAAAAATAATTGTTGTTCAATTGTACTTTACTGGTTGCTGGCTAGTTAGCTAGCTAGCTTGCTAATTTGACCGAGCTTCAAGTGCTACACTGGTTACAGAAATGAAGAAAAATAAAAGCTGTCCCTCATCTGACGATGGCCTCCAGCTTTCTTTTGCTCTGACAAGAGTGTGTTCATGACACATTGAGCTGTTTTTCATCATTTAGCGGCTGGCTCGTTAGCTAGCTAGCTCGCTAATTCCAGCATGCCTTCATCTTACGTTGGTTATAGCAAATGAGTTGAACAGCGGGCTGGTGGGCCCCGTCAATCTCTCATCGTCACGAGGAGACGATGAGGATCCCGATCGGTCCCCTAGAGATGAACTCGTCTCCTAATCCTGTTCTGATGAACAGTGAATGTTAAAAACGTTGTGGTCGCAAACGCATAAATAGACCGAGGCAACGCATTGGAGGCGGACCGGAGCGCTTGTTTGTGCTTGTCAAGTCTGACATTAACCCCAAGGAACTGCACCGAAGGGTTAAACGCTCCAGGGTTCGGTTCACCCGACCTAAACAAGGACTTACCTCAATTAAGAACATTATTGTTGTTGTTGTTGTCCAGTCTCGTCTCCCCATGCGCTCAGCTCTCGGGGCCAAATTCACATCCTCGCGTCATTATTCCCCTTTCAGAAAAGTTTCCTATTTCCTGTCACACAGCTGTAATTACACTGTCTCTGGACATCAACGCTGAATTGAATTACCGCCAGAAGGAGCTTCTGTTCTGTCTTTTCCTTCAACCGCCCGTACACTCGATCCATTTTCCCGGACAGATAGAAAGCGAAGAGGCCCGACGGCGCTCCGAGATCTCAGATACGACAGGGCGGGTTTGACGGGCTGTGACAGTTGTCTGGGTCTCCTGTCCGTCACCCCAGACCTCCCACTGGCTGTCCGTCAACCTAACCCTTCCCTCCGCAGATAATGCGACTTGTTAATTAAGCGTGCGCTAGATTAATTAGACTGATACAGAGGTGGAGGTTCACCGGTCGGCTCCGTGTTGTCATTGCCAAGGTGAGAGGAGACAAACAAAAGGCAGAGAGTTAATGTGCACGGGATGCGTTCTCTTACCTCGTGTGACTTTATTTAACCTGATCGTACTTTTGTGTTCTTTTAAAAAAACAATACGTGAAAAGATAAACAAGAAGTGGTAATTTGGAGGAAAGTAAAGCGAGAACCGGAGGAGGAAATGTAAAAGATAAAAGGGCTGGAGTCGGTGTTTGGGACGTAATCCTCGAGGCTTTAACCTCAAGTGCTGGCTTTAAGTTAACCACCGCCTTTAACCCGGCAATGAAAGGGGAACGAAAAGAGGGCGAATCGCTTGTTCTACCCGCCTCCATCCTCGTCTTTAAAGCAGGACGCGCAGGTGCGAGCAGCTGTGAGCAGCTGCGAGACTCTGCCCCAGAAATGGGAAGCCTTAATCTCTGCTGACCCTCCGCCATCATCATCATCATCCTCCTCCTCTGGGACCTCAGCCATTGTCAACACCCTGAATCATAAACACACAAACACGCCGGAATAAGAGAGAGCTCCGCGTCTCTGTATCTTCTTCCTCGCCATACGACGTGTGCAGCTTTGCCTCATGAGCCAGGAGGCCATTGAGTCTCTGCTTGCGACTCTTTTTCTGTAAAACCCGGAGCTTTGCGATGTGACCCAATAACTATTTCGCTCGCTTCACCCTTTCCCGTCCAAGGACGACACAAGAGGTCGGCCGAGCGGACAACTGCAACTTCTTCCTCGTCATCGCGGCGCGTTTTTTCCACATTTTGATGTATTAACAATGAATGAAATGACAATGTGTGATGTAAAAGATGAGGCTTTTCGTGATATAAACCCTCAGAAACTTTAAAGTCCACCCTTTCAGGTTGACGGAGCGCTCAAGCCTCTTTCCTCTTGTGGGTTTTGTTTTACCTTTTTCACATGTTGACAGCAAACAGCTGGTGATGAACTGAAGTGAGAGCACGCTACCTGTCCATCAACAAACAAGGGCGGCATTCAGCTGCTAACGGGCCGGATATCCCACTCAAAAGTTGGGTTATAAAAACTGCAATAAAAGGGGGATGAACACACGCGACACCACGTGAACGCCAACGCTGCATCCGTTTGATAAGTTTTATGAGGCGATAATATGTCCCTGCCTATGTTTACATGCACATGGATGCTCCAACATTGTTCTCATGTAATAGCATGTTGCACATGGGTAATCTGATCGAGGCCTTATTCTCAATGTAGCATTTTTTCCGATGAATAAATGTGCTGATATGCTGATATTATTCTGGTTTGAGGAGCATTCATAGGAGACGTAGATTCAGAATATGCGTCTCAATCGGTGAAAACAGTTCTCAAGGCTGGCGTGTTCAAAGAAAAGCGCCGAAAGGAAAGAAAACAACATCTTTTCTAAACATTATGAATGACTTGGATGTCAACAGGTTTAAGGACGAGCGGCGTTTTCAAGAAGGTGGTGGAAGGAAAGGATAGAAAAAGAGGGACGCCGTGTTCGCGCAGCTGCAGGGAAACAGGAGTATTAGTTGAATATTCATTTTTACCAGCGAAGGAGTAATGTATTTTTTATAAAGGCAGAAACTGGAGCTACTTGTGCACGTAAACATAATCAATGTCGCGCGGTACAAAGAGCTTTATTTTGTCAGTTCAATCCAAACGCGAGCGAGGCAATTTCATTTCTTCCGTCTTGGCTAATGAGAGAGGTCAGCCGTTCATTTTAATGTATTATCATTTATTAAAAAGGTCATGTTTAGCGATTGAACAAAAACATCAAAGACACAAACTACAAGAAAAGGCAAAGCAGACGTGGGATCGCTGAGCTGAGTCGAGACGCGCCGGCATCAAAGGGTTCCACGAACCCTCCGAGACGACGGGGACGGACGCCTGGTCGAGGCCGTCTGACACTTCTGAGAAGTGACTGATGTGTGATGTGCGATATGATGAAACTTGAAATGCGGCTTTTTTTTTTTCTCTTTTCTTTTCTTCCATTTTCTCCTTTTTTTTTTTTTTTTCCGTCCTCGCATCTGATCTAAAGGAACCGTCTCACAATGACAAGAAGATACAACGCTAACAATCAAATAATTCAATTACAACGGCCTCTGATTCCAAATGAAAAAAATCAATCAAATCGGTTTTTTTTTTGGGGAATAAGTCGCTTAAAAGTCAAAGTACAATGTCTTATAAAAAAGCAAAGAACAACAACAAAAAAAAAAGAAAAAGCAGCGGAGTCGGGAAGTAAACACAAACGGTGTTTGTAAAAAATAATGTGTTCGACAGACAAAAGGCTCAAGTCAACAACATCGGGTGTCATCCTTTGACTCGTCTGATTTTCGGAGAAAAAAAACCTTTTCAGTGATGTCGTCCCTATTTGTAGTTTGTACTAAACCGCTTCTCTCCGAAGAATGTTCGGCGTGGATCTCAAAGGGTTTTGTTGTTGTTGTTGTTGTTGTTGTTGTTGTTTTAAAACAGGTCAGCGTAGCCCCATGTTGAGCTCGGAGGGAGAGTCGCCGGGTCGAGTTAAGAGGACGGACGGGAGACGCACGACGAGTTAGGACGAGGGAAGGTCACCAGAGAGAGAGAGAGAGAGAGAGAGAGAGAGAGAGAGAGAGGAAAGGAAAAAGAGTACAAAGGGATGTTGTTGTTGTCGTTGTTGTTGTTGTTGTCCCGATGACGCCTGGCAGCACTTTAGTGGGCCTCAGCGTTGATACTATGATACAGGTGGACCTCGGAGAGCCTAGGGGGGAAGAGGGGGAGGGAGGGGCGGAGCTAAGGGCGGGGCAGTGCAGGGAAAGGGGGAGGAGCCTCGGGCAGAGAGTTTTGAGCGGTAGCGTGGCGCTAACGGGGCAAGATGGAGGGGTGACAGGCAAAGCCGCCGCAGTTAGCAGCAGAGGAAGAGAAGAGGGAGGGGAAAACAAGGGGCGGTTATTTTTTTTTTCGTTCTTTCTCTTTTGGTTCAGACGTGGACGCGGGCGCGGTCGTGGTTGCGGTCGTGGTCGTGGTTGCGGTCGTGGTTGTGGTTGTGGTTGTGGTTGCGGCCCGGCTCTCCTCCGTGGCCGTGCCGCTTGTGCTTCCTGCGCTCCCTCCGGCTCTTGTGGTGGTGGCGCCGGTAGCGGTGGGCTCGCCGGGCTGATGGAGCGAGAACAAAAAAAAAAAAAACAGAGCGGAGCAGAAAAGACAAGTCAGATGAAAGGAAAAATAAATATGCTTTCTTTTGGGGGGGGGGGGGGGGGGGGAGAAAAAACAAACTGATGTAAGACAGAGATGAATCGGAGTCGGAGGGAGGTTAACACCAGGTACGAGACGGAGGAGATCAAAAAGCAGGAAGGTGAAACGCCGCATGTTCTCTGTCGAAGGTTTCGCTGCTTTCCACCACACGGAGGGGAGCTGGTCTGATCTCACGCCTGAAGGCCTCCAGCGAGCCTTCACCCACTCGCGGCCTCAGAATAAGCTCGTTCCTGGTGTGCGGCGCCAAATTTAGGCCGCTCCGTCCCTCTCTGGGTGAATGTCGAGGACACACTGACTCTGGGCCGTGAAGTAACAACTCTGTCCAAAAGTCGAAAAGGAAAATCTTTTTTTTTTTTTTTTTTATCGCTTTCAACAGAGGCCACATTATTTCAGTATTTCATCATAACTGTCACATTGTGATCTGAGTGAAAGGAAGTACAAGGCACAGTTTGTTGAATATGTATATATATATATATATATCAACTCCTTTATACCGCCTTTGAAGAAGAGGGAAATTATGCTGAAACGTTAAGACATTTATTCCTTTAAAGTCCCTTTTTTTCGGGGAAGTAAAGTTTATTTTCAGAGTCAAAGGAGATGAGGTGTGTGTGAAAGTTGCATAATTAAAAGAGCGTTGTCATTGATTTTTGATGCTAAACTGTGTTAAAACAAAGCTGTGGCTTCAAAAAGGATTGAAAGGCTGCGATGTCATGATTTCCAACAGCGTTGTGCTGCAGAGCTCTGGGTGGGAAATCACACGTTATGCAGCGCGTCAGGGCGGAAAATCATGTGTTACCCACTCAGATGGGAAATGATGTGTGTTTATCACGCATTTCATGGCTTAAACAACACGTTTGCTGCTTTTCAGTTCTTTGTTTCGACAGTTGGGAACATATTTTTCCAATTATTTGACAAAAAAACCCATAAATCCTGCAATGTTAACGAACAAACACACACCGACGTCCCGTTAGAACGTGTGTTTTCTTGTTGGAAACGCGATCGTGACGTGTTGTTTTCAACAAGCACCGGATCTTAGTGATGTTTTAGTGACCTAAGGTACTTTCACCCCTGCTTATGAAGTGATGCAACATCACATTTATTGGTTAGCTTTGTGAGTTAGCAATGCTAATGTGGCGAGCAAACAGGACGAAACGAAAAAAAGCTTAAAGTCCGGTCAAAGTTGGTTTGCTACCAGCATTAACACGACATAACGTTGGAAAACAAATTGCTTTAGTACAAATTATTTGCCTCTTAACGTTGCGTTACCTGACTTCCTCAAAATATTCAGGTCATGTTCTTTATTGGTGGATGTCGCGAGGCTTTTTTAAAACTAGCGAACGCATGCTATCGTATCCTGATGATCCCGTCTGATGTTACTTTCTTCCACAATCTCGGGGCCAGAAAGGTTCCCACAGGGAGGTGGACCCTGCAGCAAGACCCGTCTAAAAATGAATATGATAATATTTGCTGCACCTGCAAGTGCAAGTTCATTCTTTACTCTAAAACTCGGGTCAAAAGGTCATGTTCCCCTTTGGTTTGAAGCGTTTAGTAGAAATCCTTTGTATCTAATAAAACAGGTCTGAAAAGAAGACCTCCACCTCAAGCATGAAGCTCTTAAAAGAGACCGAACCTCCTCCTCATGGAGCCCGGGAGATTTCCTCCAGCCTGCGAGCGACCGCAGTAATACTTTTTTGCTCGCAATTATTAATAATGAGAGGCGGGAAGGCGAGGCAGCATGCGCGTGGCGACAGTGGCTCCCGAGGGCGGAGAACGCGGCAGGTTCGTGTTGGCGCCGTGCTAAAAATAGCAAAATGTAAATGTGGAGATGACCTAACGAATGGAAACACACGCCTTCAGTCTGTGCGGGAAAAAAAAATGGAAAAACTTACATTTTATGCAGATGATTTTAGGCCGGTCCCACTTGCCGTTGGCGCGGCACTTGGCGGTGGGCACGTGGCGCTGCAGGAAGCCGTCGGCGCACTGGTAGCGCGCCACGGAGTGGATGTCGTAGTGGGAGCGCTTCCGACCAATCAGGAAGGCGTTGTCCACGGTGGGCGGGGCTCCGCAAAGCACTGAAAGGGGGGGGGGGGGGGGGGGGGGAGGAAAGGACAGCACACAACAAAGAGTCTGTTATCCCACGAGAAGGACTTGTGTGCGTGATTAAAACATTCAACATGTCTGCTCTCTGCTCTCGGGCTTCTGGTCCATCTCTCAAGAAAAAGCGCTCACAGCGCACACAAACATCAAAATGTGGATTTAGTGTCCGCGGGACGGCGCGTCTGTCCGAGTCGGCGAGCGAGTGGGCGGCTGTCAGGAGTAACACGGGCGTCTCGGAGACAGCAGAGTCAGAAAAATGTTTTCACGAGCGGGGATTGACACTGCGGCCGCAGACTGACAGGGTGGACTGAAGCCTTCGGGGACGCACTCGCACCGCTCCACAGATATCTTAACACTGCTGTCAGAGGGCGCCGGCGCCCTCTGACAGGAGCTCTGGAGGCGGCGGCCGAAGGTGCCGAGACGCCTCTTTTTTTAACTTTACGTGCCTCACGATCACGGGGAAGCTTTTAGGCGACTCTTTGAATCGACGTTTCGTCCGTAATGTTGGATTTAAACTCCAGTTAGGTGGAAAATACAGCTGCTATCAGTCATGACGGACATTTATCAAATGGTCAAAGATGGAGGAAGCTCAATAGTTCAATGCACTGCTGAGATTTCAACTGAAAGATGGATTATAACAACACTTTTGGTTTTAATCTTGACTTTTTCTGTCAGCGTTTATCGAAATTTTGAATTTTATAAAACATGAACACCCTATTTTCCATTCGTTCCACGCGTTTCCCCGCCATTAGTTCTCGCTGGAACTTCTTTACATTTGACCAATGTGTTTGATGTGTATTGATCTATTCAGTAAATGAACATCATCTGGATTTTAATAGTAATGACCTTGAATTAATGACCTAGGTTGAAGCTCACACCAGAAAATGACGTAAACTCTGAATTTGTGGAACTTGGCATTCAAGCACAAGGGATCATAAAAAAAGGCTTTTTTGTTTTTAGATGATTTAGAAACAGGAAGTCCTAAATATCTCCATTTGAGTCAATATTTTTCTGCCAAATCAAATCAGTTCCTTCATAACGTCTGAAACGCTTCCTTTCAAAGGACTCGTATGAAGGCAGTAAAGTCCTCCATGAATATGAGATATGAGTTCACAGATAATTACAATCCCTCCTCGGCATTGTGGAGGTTGGTTTGTATATATATATATAAATATATATATTTCCTTGTGTGCCGGTTACACACAGTTCATCGTGTCGGACGCCCTCTGGCGTTTTAGTGAGCGATGCAATGAACCGGCGCATCGAGGGCAAACGCCTCCGTGCGTCCGCGGAGAGGCTCGCGTTAACGCCGCCATGCGAGAGAGCACGAACAAAAGCTGCAGAAAGGAAGCTTTCAGTCTGACGGAGTAAAGGTGGAGGGAATGTGTGTTTGAGTTTCGGGGGAAGTTAGCGTCGCAAAAGGCAAAACTGAACCGAGAAACGCATCGCAGTGTCCCGCCATTAAAAAACGGGAGCTTTTTATTTATTTTAGGTGCTTTAAAGTAGGACGCCGTTTAGGTAAGAGCTGCTCCCACGAGTCCAGTTGATGTGCAGATGGGTTTGAACTTGGCGACAGGCCGAAAATAAGCCGTGCCGCGAGGACGGAGTCAACCGACGAAGTTGAAAAGGCGATTAAAGGAAGTCACGAACCACATGAATCACTAGCATCCTAAACGATGACACTTCTTTACTTCAAATGTCATTTAGTATTCAATTACTTTACTGGCATTTTAGATTCTTTCGCCGTGGTACTGTTTCAGTTTCGAGATATTTCAAAGAGATATCGCAACACTAACTTCCACGCGGTCTCTGACCCAGAAGTACTTTAATTTTTTTAATTTATTTTCTAACCAAAACCAGTATCCAGCGTAGATTTCACCCTCGGATGTGACTTACAGCTCCGTGAGCTGAAAGGACGTAATCAGCAATCAGAAAATGTTTACAGAGCCTGTTAATTCCCTCGTCCTTGTCCTAATAGCTCTTAAACTCTTAATACGGGGAAGAGCGGTGTCATTAAGTCTGATGAAAGCTTTAACGCCAGGTTTACAGTTTAATGTGTTGTGGAAAGAAGAGACAAAAAGCACTTTCCTCCTCACTGGAGACGCTGGACGCGGCGTGGAAAGGCTGAAAGGTAGTTTTTTTTCTCCATTAGTCCTCGTCGATGCACACCGAACGATTCCAGTGCAAAGTCAGAGCGTGTTGAAGTGCGGATGAAAGAAAATGTCACGAAACTCAGGAAGGAAAAAGCAAATGGAGCCGGGATTTTAAGTCAGAAAAAAGGTATTTTTTGGAGAAGAAAGCCTGAAGGACGTCCGGGGACGGCTGACGGGAGAAGAACTAGCTTCTTTAAAAACAAAAAACAGAAAAAAAGGCCGTAAAAAATGTAATTTATTGCTTGATCTTTTTAAGCAACAACTTAACCTTTGAAATAAAAGCGAGGTTGGTAAACGTCCTGACGTCCCCGTCACACAATAATCTTTCTTAAATCATGACATTTGTGTGTAATATAATATAATATCTGCACACAGACAGATTTTCAAGTGGCAAGATACTCAGAAGCTTCAATAATCCATATTTTGTTGGGCCATCAGCGTACATTTTAAAGTGTGAATGACAGTGTAAAAGTGCTAGAAGCAGCTCTGTTGATCCTTCCACACGTCTCCACTTATTCACATCCTGTTCGCATCCAGGTGCAACGACGTCTCCGGCGTCGAGGCGACCCCTCAACTCAAAGTCCTGCGCTCTCATTGGCTGCAGCTCGGCAACAGGCTCCTCGCCAGATTACCTCCAACGCGTCTCCGACGCATCGCCGAGTCTCTCCGGCTGACGGGTCCTGAGCCGACGCAGATTTGCCTTCCGACGTGGGGCTTTTGTTCGCTGGAGCTCGCGAGCAGGAAAACAGGGACGAGGCTTTGAAGCTCTCGGCATTAGGGATCATAAGTGGAACGGAGGGAAGTGTGGGTGAAGAGATGGAGAAACGAAGGCGATGGAGACCGAAGATGAAGAGAAAAGACGACAGGGAGCCGGAGAGGAAAGGTGATTTCTTTTTAAAGCGTTACATGAATCCTTGTTCAGAAGCGAGAACAAACAACGTACATTAATGTATGTAAAGCTCACAGATGGCAGTGCGTGGCAGCCGATGTGAGGTATTCAACTTTCTCTGACATTAAGAGGAAGTTACTCCTGCTTGCAGGTGTGTGTGTGTGTGTGTGTGTGTGTGTGTGTGTGTTAGCTGTGAACTTGAAAGCAGCGTGTTTCTGGCGCTACTTTCTGGCTGCGCGGCGGGAGGAAGTCAGTGTGAGTTAGTGGCACGGCGAGCGCCGCAGACCGTCGGCAGACAACTGCAGGAGATGTTTGCAGAAAACAGAGTAGTCTAAAACTCCGCGGCGCACAGCGTGTCCTCACCTTCTCAATAGTCTATTCCTTCCAGGCGGTCCGGACGAGATGGCGTGGCCGTTATTCCAATAACAGCAAGATGTTTGGTGAACCTTTTTCGCGAGAGATGAGAACATTGCTGTTCGTGGCGGTCATCGCGCGTCGAGTCCTGAGCTGCAGCGAGGACACGCCGGCTACGCTTTGGATAAAAGGCCGGAGCAACAATTTCCGCCTTTGGAATAAATCACGCGGCAGGATCGACAAAAAGGTTATCTGTCCGTCCGGCAGCTGTGATAAGCAAACACCTGATGCTGCGGGACGTCGCTGCTTGTAGGTCGCCGAGAAAACGCAACAGCACATAACTCACCTGTCTGTTTCACAAAACATGTTTTTCAACCGGGACGAACAGACGAGATACAACTTTTATATTATTTGAGGATTTGTGGATTTTTTCCAGGCCGGTTGTTTCCCTCTTTCAACACGTCCTCATGTCTAAAAGGACACACAAAGTTTTAAAGACGTCGCACTTTATGATAAGTACACACTATTTAGCATTAGTAAAGCATGAATGAACACTGAATTCATCATTTATAAAGCATTATTCCAACATGAGCACTCATTAGAAACTCATTCATGAATAATTTCTTCATGCAAAACATACGAGCGGTTTATAAACGAGGTTGTTAAAGACTAAACAACACAATGTACAATGTTTTGAGAGCTTATGGAGGTTTATGCATCTATAATGATGAACCCTCCCATTCTACATAAAAATACTTTTGATACTTTAAGTACATTTTGTTGTTAACACTATAAATGTTTCATTCTTGATTAATAATCTTTGGTTTCATACTTTTACACTTTATAAATGATGGATTCCCCATTTGTAAATGAAGTATTCAGGACTTATAGATGATCAATGAGATCATTTGTAAAGTGTTAGTAAATGATAAGTGATTAGTTACTAACCAATTGTTAAGTATTTGTTGTTTTCCAAGCATTAACACGTCATGTTGGAATAATGCTTTAGAAATGATGACTTCAGTGTTTATTCATGCTTTACTAACGCTAAATAGTGCTACCAAGAACTTCTTGGTTCGGTTTACATCTTAAAGACAGCGTGTTGGTTGTTTTTGGTTCTTTTGTAGTCACACTTTCATTTGTGGAAATGATCTCTCTGAACAAAAAAGTGTGCGTATCATAACATGTAATTTGCCACAGAGCTTATTTTCGGGGGTTTTCTGTGAGCCGGTGAGCGGTGGGTGTAGCTCCTCAGAGGTCTGCTGGGTCCCTGAACCCGTGTCCCTGTGGAGGATGTAACGACCGGGAGCGGCGATGTCTACACAATGTCTACACAATGACAACACAATGACAACACAATGACAACACGGGGTCCCTGAGGGGAACTCTCAGGTCACAAAGAGGAGCGTTATCTCCTCTTTGTGACTGCAAAGACTCCTCTTCAGCATCAACGCCTTGATAAATTATCACATGAATAAATAAAGAGTTCGTCCTCATTTAAACACAAAGATGTGTGTGTGTGTGTGTGTGTGTGTGTGTGTGTGTATGCACACACACACATAGCTCGTTGAGTAACTCATAAAGAAATACCAAAAATTAAAATACATTGCACACTTTAACGCCACACATTGCGTATCCTACAACTGTTGCATTACACGGCGACGCACAAACCAACCGCTGACGGCCGACGACAGCCGACCGTCTCCAGAGCGCTCGCACGGCGCCGAGTGTGTCGCACAAAATTACATGTCCTGTCTCTGCACATGATAACCCATCAAAACAGATGGAACGGTTTCATAATACTTGCGTGTCCTGTTGCGGGTAATTCCCCCCTCGTCCTCGCTGGAAGAGCTCAAAGGCGGCTCAGGAGTACGCGCTCGTTACTCGAATCCATGATGGGAGTGAAAAGTTTCTGCTGTTTTACATAAAATCTACTTTTCAATGTTCCAGCAATGAAATACAGCTTCTGAGTGTGATGTGTAAGTACTTTCAAATGGCAGTCTATCTAAAGGAGACTCCTCTGGTTGTATAGAAGTATATGCTTAATGTCTTAAAGCTGCATTCTCTCTACTGACCACCAGGGGCGACTCCTCTGGTTGTATAGAAGTCCATGCTTCATGTCTTAAAGCTGCATTCTCTCTCCTGACCACCAGGGGCGACTCCTCTGGTTGTATAGAAGTCTATGCTTCATGTGTTAAAGCTGCGTTCTCTCTCCTGACCACCAGGGGGCGACTCCTCTGGTTGTATAGAAGTCCATGCTTCATGTCTTAAAGCTGCATTCTCTCTACTGACCACCAGGGGCGACTCCTCTGGTTGTATAGAAGTATATGCTTCATGTGTTAAAGCTGCATTCTCTCTCTTGACCACCAGGGGCGACTCCTTTGGTTGTATAGAAGTCTATGCTTCATGTGTTAAAGCTACATTCTCTCTACTGACCACCAGGGGCGACTCCTCTGGTTGTACAGAAGTCCATGCTTCATGTGTTAAAGCTGCATTCTCTCTCCTGACCACCAGGGGAGACTCCTCTGGTTGTATAGAAGTCTATGCTTCATGTCTTAAAGCTGCGTTCTCTCTCCTAACCACCAGGGGGCGATTTCTCTGGTTGTATAGAAGTCTATGCTTCATGTGTTAAAGCTACATTCTCTCTACTGACCACCAGGGGCGACTCCTCTGGTTGTATAGAAGTCCATGCTTCATGTGTTAAAGCTGCATTCTCTCTCCTGACCACCAGGGGGCGACTCCTGTGGTTGTATAGAAGTCTATGCTTAATGTCTTAACCATGCATTATCTCTCCTGACCACCAGGGGAGACTCCTCTGGTTGTATAGAAGTCTATGCTTCATGTGTTAAAGCTGCATTCTCTCTCCTGACCACCAGGGGGCGACTCCTCTGGTTGTATAGAAGTCCATGCTTCATGTGTTAAAGCTGCATTCTTTCTCTTGACCACCAGGGGCGACTCCTCTGGTTGTATAGAAGTCCATGCTTCATGTGTTAAAGCTACATTATCTCCCCTGACCACCAGGGGGCGATTTCTCTGGTTGTATAGAAGTCTATGGAAAGTCTACTCCGCTTGATTTATTCCCTCAGTTTATGTCTCAATCTCTAGTTTCAAGTCTTTCTTCAATACATCATGATGTTCATTCAGTAAACGATCCTCACTCCATTCACTGGTTTGCGAAAAGCCAAGAACGACGGCACAAATCCAAGATGGCGTCGGCCAAAACGGCAACCTTAAATTGCTTCAAAGCGGCGCTGCACAAACCAGCGGGTGACGTCACGACTTCTCATGTACGGTCTGCGGGCTTCAATACGCGTGTGATTAATGATTAGAGGCTTGTGTGAGATGTGTGATGAGCCCCGTCGTGTCATCTGATGACCGTCTCGCCTCTCTTCAGTCACTCACACTGACCGCCGCGGCGCTGTTATTGCCTAATCAAGACCCAGGGGCCGCTGATGAGCTCGTGAAATCTGGGCGGATGAAAACTTAGCGACAGACTCCAGTGACAAGACAAGACGTTAACATGGGGGTTAGTTGCAGGGAAGAGGAGGTGGGGGGGGGGGCGGAGGTGAAAAGAAATGGTGATTGCAGCTGACTGATTGAGGTCAGAGGTGGGCTGGATGCTGGGGACGATGGCGGCGTGCAGCGGAGGTGGTGCAACTTCTTGCTCGTTGTGGGAAATCCCTCCCCGCTGGCAGCTCCAGCAGCGCCCTCTCTCTCCACGCTGGTGGCCTCAGACGACGAAAGCGTCCGGAGAAGCACACAAAAGTTTGTGTGAAATAGCGTCGCAGGCCGTTGAGGCTCCTATGATATTCAGTGACGGGGAGAGACTAAAAGGCGTTTGAGTTGAACTCCTCCAGAGGCCGAGGGGTGAACCCAAATGTCATAAACCTGCCGAGTAGAGATGAATTACACTCGACATCCGTGTCCAGATCAAGATGGGATTACCTGGATGATCCCACGTTCATCAAAGTCAGAATTACATTTGAGAGACTGGAATGACTGCGTCGTGGTCGTGTCAGGTTGTATTTTACATCCGCGATGTCGCGACCTGATAGACGTGTGTGTGCGAAGGAAAACCTCTCAAGGCGTTCCTTAAAATATCACGAGGATGGGACGGGCGTGAGGCCAAGGTGACCTTTGACCCAACAGACTTTTGTGCCAAGTTGTGCCAAAAGAAATTCCCTCCGGGCGTTCCTAAAATATCACGTTTATGAAAATGGGACTTGAAAACACTTTCTCTGCCGAAAGGGAAACTTTCGCACAGGTAATCCCGTGATTGATGATGTGTATGCTCAAAGCAGGAATCAGGCTCAAGGAGGGGATTGCAAAATCAAAATACATTTTTTAAACCCCAGATATTCACATCTCGAGTCAACTGCTCCGCTCAAACCACACACATTCCTTCCGCTTACATATTCACGAGGCTGTTTCCTCTGTTTCTGTGCCGCAGTCACCTGAGGTCCATGATTTATCGCTTTGTCTTGTAAAGCCTGAGAGTAAAAAGGGAACGGGTTCTTTTTACGCCCACAGACAAAAGCACAAAGCATCGTTCCAGCCAAAGCTCGGGGGGGGTGGGGGAAGCTTTCGGGGAAGCAGCCGCCGCTGGCTTCCTGGAGTCCAGCTGAACTCCACCTCGCCGCTAACGCGGCCGTCTTCCTCGCCGTCGGTCGTATGCAAATTGGCGGGGTGAAGATTGGCTCCTAATAGGCCGAGGACGCGGAGTGAGAAGCACACGGGGAACTTTTTCCCTCTTGTGCGACGGAGGAAGAGTGATGAGTGTGAGTCTGGGAGGAGCGCGCAACGAGCGCTAATCTCGTAAGACGAGCGCGGCGTTCAGTGTGACACAGACGGAGACGCCGTGGAGGCGCGACGGGAACGTCGGGAAGAGGAGAGGGAAACAGTCGGGAGAACATTTTGTTCATCTTTTCTTATCTCGCTTTCGATTCTCCGTGTAGGATTTCAGATTGAAGCCCTCTCAGAAGAGCGGGGTTGTCTCTCCTCCTCTTCTTCTCTTCCTCCGCCTCACTCGGCCTCCTTCACTCCGGCTTCTCGCCGGCTCGATGTCTCCTCACAGCCGCCGCCTCTTTTTCAGAGTTTCCTAGTTTTCCTCCGCCTGCTCTCTGCCTCCTCACCTCTCCGCCAGTTATTCTAATCACCTGGAGAAGAAGAACCATCGCCTCTCTTCTTTCCTCTCCTCTTTCTCATCCTCTCTTCTTTCCTTCCTCTCCTCCCTTCTCCTCTTCCATTCTCTCTGATCTCCTCTCCTCTCTTCTTTCCACTCCCATCTCCTCTCATCCCCTCTGATTTCCTCTCCTCTTTACTTTTCTTTAATTTTCTTTCCTCTCGTCTCATCCTTTTCTTCTTTCCTCTTCTCTCCTCTCGTCTCCTACCATCCCCTCTTATTTCCTCTCTGCTTTCCTCTCCTCCCCTCTAGCCCCTTTCTAATTTCCTCTTCTTTCCTTTCCTCTCCTTCCTTTCTTCTTTCTTCTCCTCTCCTCTCCCATCCCTCTCTCCTCCCCTCCTCTCTCCTCTCCTTCCTCTCCTCGCCTCCTCTCCTCTCACCTGTTCCCTTCTTGCAGACGTAGGGCAGGTTGTAGTTGCATGGCACGTCGTTCCATTTTCCGTTCTCGTGAGCGATCATCACCACGCAGTCTTCTCCTCCGGCGAAGAAGTTGTCCGGCTGGTTTTCACGCCAGTTCTCATATTGCTGAACACACAACAAAACAAACAAAACAATCACACACTAAGACAAACAAATGTGTCTCTTTAAAACTCCAATTAAACATAATTGTCTTGACATCAGAGACTAATCCCTTTATATTTTGTATTTTTCTCCCTTTAGTCTCACTTTCTCTATTTTTTGTTGTTATGTTCTAGTTGGAAATTAGGATACAAGCTACAAAACAAGATATGTTGTTGTTTTTTGTAGAAAAAAATCAAAAACACTTCAAGGTCGAGGTTTCGTTGGCATCACAATGCAACACAAACTCATGGATAATTATTTATTTTTCACAAACTGCTGTTCAGGAAGTCTCAAGCTGCGATGCTGATTGTAGTCAGTTCCTCTGGAGGCGTAAACTCCACTGGGATCGCACACACACACACACACACACACACACACACACACACACACGTTGCTCACCAGGTCCATCTTGTCGGTCCACTGGAAGTCGTCCTCCACTGTGCGATCGTTCAACCCGATCCAAGTGTTGTCGTGGCTCAGACCTGAGTGAGAGGAGACGACACAATCAAACAGACATAAAGTACACACAAGTACACTGTGTGTAAACATAAAGTACACACAGAGCAGAAGGTAGTCCAAGAAATAGCGCGCAATCTCACACAAATGGCATCTCGTCTTCAAGGTTTTTATGTGCACGTTGTGCATTAAAAACCGCTGAATGGAAACACAGAAACTGTTTTTTATTGCAATAGATTTCACGATAGTGAGTCGGATTGTATGAACTGTACACTGTCGGCTGAAATAAACCATTTCTGGGAAAGGTTTAATCGGGGTTTAATTTCCTTCAGTATATTAGAAATGTATGCACTCGCGGTCCAAACGCACAGACAGTGAATTAATCCACAAAGCAGAGTGTTTTGTCCCAGAGATTAGACACGTTCGTTCCTCGTATGGGTCCAGAAATGCTACTACACTTCTTTTTTTGTGTGCCAACCTGACAAAAAATGTCGGCATTGCACGTTTCTGCAAACCACGAACATGTTGAACGTCAACGTTTCTGAACCCAAAACACGGTTTGCATCGAGCTCGTATGACGCGCGACGCAACGACACTGAAATAACAACCAAGCTTTGCAGATATTCCCCTGAAACAAGCGGGAAGTCGACATTTATTGTTAGTTTCTCTCCGCCCTTGAGTGTTTTTTTCCCCACGCGACTTTCAATAGCGGTCGCTCGATTAACGACGCAACTTGCTCTGACCGACTGTAAAATAACAACAACCCGATGACATCATCTGGGTTATTTCTCCCCCCTTTAAGTCTCACAAAGCTCCTCCAGACTCACAAAATAAAAGATCACGCGTGGAAATGAAGTGCGTGAAGTGCTCATTGATGTCTCTGAGGGTTATTTTATGTGTCTGGTCTCTCTGAACTCTGAGCAGCAGCAGAGAGATCTTCATCTCGGCCGCTGGAGAGACACTGTTCACCCAAAAATACCCCTAATGGTGTTTTGGGTTAATCTCATTTGTGTGTGTTTCTTTTTTTGGAGAGGGGGGGGTCTGTGTGCACGAGCCGTACGTGCACATATGTAATGGTATTTCAATCATGGTGTATCTGCTTAACATCATTAGCGGGCCCATTAATCTCCCTAATGGCTCTGATCCCCTTATTGCAGGGGTGGAGACGTCCATTTTCGAGGCAATTAAACACCCTTTTTTTGGGGGGTGAATGTGCGCGTTTGGAGGAAAAGACAAGCGCTAGATGGATGGCGGCGTCCTGGCATCTGTGCGGCACAGAAGGTGGATCCAATATTACGACGAGAGGGGGGATTACTGTTGGTGATCTGGCTGTGGAGGGAAGAACTAAGAGTGAAAACGCCAAAGAAAGCTGTAAGAAAAACAATCAAATAGCATCTGAGGACATTAATTCAGGACAACATGGATAAATAAAAACAGGTGGGCGGACAAGGAGTCTTAAAATCCTTTTTTTGGGGGTTGAATGGGACGATTTCTGATGACTCAATTGAAATAAATCAAGTTATTTCACCCGGTTTAAACATTACTGGCGCTTGCGTTTCCCACCGTGGAGATTTTGATCCTTTTTTCTCTCCCACTTCGGAGACAAATCCCGTCCTAAGGAAGGATATGATGGCAATATTAAATGTCCCGTCACAGACATTTACATTGGCGCCCGTGGCACCTTTTCCACGGCGACATAAGGTGCTACACATTTACGCGGGTGAACCCGACTCGGCTCCTCGGGGTGTGTTTTTTCCAGCGGGGGAGCTCAATAAAAAGCCTTCGGGGGGGCCGTTGAGAGCGGATCCAGACAGACATTCATCACCGAGTTATGGAAGACACACACGAGGCGAGAAGCTGCCATCGCCAAGTATGCTAATAATAAAGTAGACGGTGGAGATATAAATCAATAGTAAAAGCAGCGTGCGGCAGGCGGGCAGACAGGGGAGGGAGAGCCGCTGAGATTATGAAGGCCATGTAATTGCCATTATTCAAATTGATTGGCGACTTGTTTAAATGTGATTGGTAGCCGGGAGCCATGTGTCTCTAGGTGTGAAGTAGGAAGCTGCTTTTTTTTTGTAATGACTTTAAATGTTACATTTGAACGATTTCGCTCACGTCTGTATCTGGGGATGAATTCAGATTATTTCTACTGTTTTTTTTCCTTTTCCGGTGTGCGCTGAAGTGGAGGAGTTTAGACCTGCGGCAACACTCGTGACTCTCAGCTGCCGCGTCCAGTGAGTGACCTCTGCAGATGGAGGTCACGTCTGCAGCAAATTGTTCATCTTGTTCCCCACAAGATGAAGTCTAATCACTTTAACTAATGAATAACCTGACGCAAAGTGCTCCGATTCAACAACATTTCCAGTCCCGATACCGAGAAACTGGTCTGATACCAGTGTGTTATGAGCTGCAGGGCTCACTGGGTGGAAGTGACTGGGATTGCTTTACTACCTTTGTTTCAGAAAATGTAACGTATAAATATATATGTATATATATATATATACCCATAATGCATCATGTATCCTACAGTGGATTCGTCGTTACTTAAAGGAGCAGTGTGCAGGATTTAATGGCATCCAGCGGGTTGCAGATTGCCAACACAGAGAAACTACGGTGGCCTGCAGGTGCCATAAAACAAAAAGAGCCAGTGTTAGGTTTGTCCGTTCTGGGCTCCTGTAGAAACACTTCACTGACTCTGTGACTCCCTGAGTCGACATGACGGGCTCAAACTAAGCTGATTATGAACTAATCAAACCCTGCTTATCATTATCATGCGCCTTTTTCTCCCTCAGAGCCACACACTGGCCCTTTAAGAGTCTCCGAGGAAAACGTATTGACTTATTGACCCGAGTCGTGGAAGCGCTCCAGCTCGCAGTTACCTCACATTACCGACGGCGAGTGGAACTTATCTGCCTGAATTAAGACCTCCTGCCGCGTGAGCTGTTCAGAAACCACCGGCGAGGAAACACGTGTGCGCGGGCTCCACGCCGTCTGCCTCCTCCTCCACCTTCCGCCCACCTCTGATGAAGTTCTGCTCGGCCGGGCTGTGGATGCTGGCCAGGTGGCCGCTGTGCTCCCTGCAGTCCTTCTCGGCGTCCTCCCAGGTGTGCCTCCGGCTGAAGTACCTGTAGCAGTGGCCGTGGAACTTCCTCCACGTGTGCTCGCAGCCCTCCGTGTCTGCAGGTGTGGCAGAAGAAGAAGAAGAAGAAGAAGAAGAAGAAGAAGAAGAAGAAGAAGAAGAAGAAGGGGGGAGGTAATTGAAAAAAGAGTGATTAGTCAATCGGAAACCCATGGGAAGAGGGATGTGGGTTTTTTCAAATGGCTAAACACCCACAGACGACGGATGCAGAAGAATAATAGCATTGCGCGGGAAAGAAGTAGGAGGGTCTAGAACCATTATTTTTCTTTTCTCATTGTATCTGATCACAGCCATGTCTCGCAGCACACGATCTAAATATTGCTTCCCCTTCTCCTCTTTCCCCTCCTTCATTTTTCATCGGTATCTTTCCTTTAAGCGTCCTCCGTGGCGCTCCTCTCCGTCTCCATCCCTCCATCGCTTCGTCTTCTCCCCCCCCCCCCACACTTTGATTTTTCACTCGGACTCTTAATCCACCGCGGAGGCGAGCCGGCGGTGCGACAGCTTAGACCAGTGAAAGGGCGTTTTAATCTATTCAAATGACAACAATCCTTAGAAATTGCTTCCAGTGCAGAGCGCTCGCTCTGTAATTAAGCCCTGTCACAGTGCTGTCAGCACACCGGCTCGCTCTCCCCTCCATGCCCTCCTCTCCCCTTCATCTCTCTCATCTAGCGTCCCTCGGCTGTCTCGGGGGTTAGCCGTGTGACTGTACATTTCAAAATGTGTTGTGTGTGCGTGTGTGTGTGTGTGTGAGAGTGTGCGTGTGTGTGTGGCTTTTGGCTCTCGTGCCGGATTCGTTCACAGATGCGGGTCGGCTAATGTGCACCTGAATACGTGGAAATGTATGTAGCGCTGATGTGGTTCAGGCTCTGTCTGTCAGCAAAGCCACCTCCGGTACCCTCCTCATCCTCATCCTCATCCTCCCTGCCCCTCCTCTCTGTGGTGTGGGGCTCAGGGAAAAGGCCTCAGCTTTTCCTCCAACAAATGTGAAGCGACACCAGTAAATTGCGCGCTGCAAATTGGGCCGTATGGGGCCCCGCTTAGTATGCAGAGAGATGCCGAAAAGAAGAGGAAAGAGAGAGGAGAGGAGTCCATTATGAAAGCCCTTCCTGTACTGTAATGTGGAATAAGGGCCTTCGGAAACCTTCGCACTGCATTGAGAAGTGCTTTTTCACAGCGTCGACCCGGCCGCTTCGTTCTGGGCTATTTGAGATGGAGTTTCACAACATGCGGCGCAACCGGATCCCAGAGAGAGCGCCTCAAAGCGAGGCTTTGGATCAATGCGTATATTTGCTTATTCAACATATAAGTCCACGTGTTCTTTCTCGCGGGTCGATGCGTCGGCTCGCTCGGACGCAAATGCCCCCGCCGAGCGAAGAAGAGACAAACGAACCGACTGTGGATGAGCAGCGTGTTAGAAAACAGTCAAATAAACTCGTATTTGTGCTCAGGATGTTTTTCTTTGTCGTGTCTCGGGTCTCATCAGGAGCATCAAGCTCTAACACGGACGCATGTGTCACTTTGTATAGTCGAAACCTTGATCATGTGTGTACTTTTTCCATTTGTTTCATGCAGATTACCATTTAAATAACATTTGTGAATCAGGATCTGCGAGAAAAAGATGTTCCCGTACAACTCAAATGCACTTTCAGTCATGTATTTCCTCCCAGATTACTGGAAAATGTATGTTGTTGATCAAAATAAAATATAAAAACACTAAAAAATGAAGAAAAAAAACACTCATGGTTTGGTTTCAAACTATTACCAACAAAAACTTCTTGCTTATGTTTACACAATAAAAGTATTTTGTTCACACGGAGCACAAACAGCAAACTGCATGGTGAAAGTACTTGTATGCAGAAACAAGGTAAAAGTACTTTTACACTCATATACACGTAATTCAACTCATACTGAGCTCCAGCAATGCAAATATCAGCTTGACTTGAATTAAAAACTTGTTTTTGAACATGTAAAATATGACAGTTTTCTACTTTTTCTTAGTATTTTTCACTTTTCATGATAAATCTTTTGATGACTTTAGTGATTTATGACTGAAGATGGACTCAAACGCTCACGTGTTGTATTTAATATGTCGGGAAAATATATACATTTCAGTCTATTGCCAAGTTGAAATTCAGTTTTTCTTCTTTTTGGGTGTTTTCTATATTGTACTTGCCAAGATAATAGTTTTTTCCAGATGATTTATACTTTAAATTTGACAAAATGTTGTATGTTTATGTTTTGTTTACACGCGCTTGTTGTGTTATTGATCTCGTTGTGTGTAGTTGACCTCTCTCTCTCTCTCTCTCTCTCTCTCTCTCTCTCTCTCTCTCTCTCTCTCTCTCTCTCTCTCTCTCTCTCTCTCTCTCTCTCTCTCCATGTGGGAGTGTCCCGCTTCCTTCAGCTGCGCTCTGATTGGTCGAGCTCGATGAGCAAAGTGAATTGAATTGAAGTGAATGAAAGCGTTTCTTTCTATTCTCGGCTCGTTCTTCTTCGCTGATGAAAGATCTCTTCAAACACAGTTTTTGGAGTCGCACAACTCCAAACCGCCGGGAGCCTTTAATGCAGCGTCTCGACGGGCTCGATGACTAACGGATTACTCGCAACAATCGAGGCTGATAATCACACGTCGTCGTCAGTCTTTTCCTTACGCGCGAACCGAGGTTTATCTCGCCGCCGCAGACCTTTTTCCCAGAACATAAATCCACGTCAGTCGCGGAGAGATGTGACAAAACAAACATTTTTAATACGCTCCCGTCATCCAACCGACTGAAGCCACATTTCCAGAGTACTTATGAACATTATTAGACCAAAACCCATCACACAAACAAAACCAAATCACCCACTCAAAGTGGTTTGCTTGTGTAACTAAAGTGCTACTTTCAGCAGGTGCACGTTGGCTCTCTAACATAACAACCATGATGAGTCGCTCTGGGATTCAGCCACAAATACAGACGGAAAAACACGAGCGTGATGTTCCCTGAATGGTTTGGTTTGATTCTTTAATAGAAAAAGTTTAGCTTACTTACTATTCTTGCACTTTATACACAGTTTGTGCAAAACTGTCATCGCATTCTTGTGCAATACCTCTGCTATATTGTGTGCCTTATTTTTATTCATTACCTTTTATTGTAATTTGGTTTTGTAGGAGGACAGAAAAAACTTTGTTATATGTGCACATGACTTAAAAAATAGAAAAAATGACTTAAAAAGAATTAAATCTGATGACCAAACGACATGAAACTGCATTTTGGAAAAGCTTTCTTTTCACAATCTAAATCTAAACACAGAATATAACGTTGGCTTTGACATCACCTGTCAAAAGACGTCTTATGACAGGTAACAGTTAGAAACATATAGAATATTATCAGACTTATGGAGGGAGGAACTATCCATAAACTGTTTATGGGATTACCGAGCCAATGAACTCATTTCCCTTTGGGGATTAATAAAGTATCCATCCATCCATCCATCCATCCATCCATCCATCCATCCATCCATCCATCCATCCATCCATCCATCCATCCATCCATCCATCCATCCATCCATCCATCCATCCATCCATCCATCCATCCATCCATCCATCCATCCATCCATCCATCCATCCATCCATCCATCCATCCATCCATCCATCCATCCATCCATCCATCCATCCATCCATCCATCCATCCATCCATCCATCCATCCATCCATCCATCCATCCATCCATCCATCCATCCATCCATCCATCCATCCATCCATCCATCCATCCATCCATCCATCCATCCATCCATCCATCCATCCATCCATCCATCCATCCATCCATCCATCCATCCATCCATCCATCCATCCATCCATCCATCCATCCATCCATCCATCCATCCATCCATCCATCCATCCATCCATCCATCCATCCATCCATCCATCCATCCATCCATCCATCCATCCATCCATCCATCCATCCATCCATCCATCCATCCATCCATCCATCCATCCATCCATCCATCCATCCATCCATCCATCAGCGTAAACCTTTTCCAGGCTAATTCAAGTAGCTTTATGTAGATTTTGCATGAAACAACCCCCCCGATGAGACGATGTGTGACTCTGTGGTTTTGCGTCAGCACACTAATGGACCGGTCATTTCCATATGCAGAACCTTTCAGGATCCCCTCGAGGCCCTGATGAGGAATTAAATGTTATTAATTGAGGTTTCTCCTGCTGTAAAGTGTTGCGACCGACTGCATTAGCGTCCAAACGGAGATAATTAAAAATGAGCATTAGGTAGAATGATGTTGCTCCTTGTTGTCTCGGGTTTTACGGGCCCCAAAAAAATGACTTTCGCCGCTAATGCGCTGGCGTCACCGGACCTGGAGGCCTACACCTGCTCAACATGGCGGAGGGAAGGTATTAGCGAGTCCAGGTTGGCTCACGAGAGCCAACAGTGGGGTTATTACCTGCAGGACAAACAGCAGAGCCAGCGGAGGAAGAGACACGGAGACGGAAAGAAATAGACAACAAAAAAATATTGAAAAATTAAGAATGCACCTTTCATTGAGTCTCTGTACTGCTGCGTGTGTGTAACGCTGGTGCGGGACACAGTCAAGCCTTTAAACTAGAGAATACAAACTACACACATATACACATGCACACACACACATACACGCACGCACATGCAGACTTGGGATTTACATGAAATTATTCCAAAAGACCAAAACTAAAAAAAAAAAAAAAAACTAATCGTAGATCAACGAAGTGCATCAAACACACTAAGTTACAGAGTGGGAGGACAGAATAAGAGAGCGAGTCACAGAGAGAGAGAGAGAGAGAGAGAGAGAGAGAGAGAGAGAGAGAGAGAAAAGCAAAGATAAAAACTCTTCAGATCTTCAACCAGGTCTCTGCTGATTCCTTCTCCTACTCGCTGACAGTGACGCTCAAAGCCCGACATCACATCAACCTCTTCAAATATTTAGACGTTACTCAAGTCGTCTTCCTATTTCTCCTCCCCCACTCGCCCATTTCACCTCCGCCAGGCGCGGGGAAAGAGAGGCAGGGGGGTTATGTGTTTCGGCTATTAATATTCCCACAGATTTTACTGAACGGCCGGTTAGGGAAATAAAAGCCGCGCACTTCCAGCGGGCTGATTGGCTCGTTTATCCGCATCACCGAGTGAGACTTCAAACTGCTCTTTATTTAGACGCCCCGGAATGACGGGAACGGCCGAGCGACACAAAAAAAAAGCCATGAGATTGTGTGAAAGCGGCCGCAGAATTATTAATGGTTGTTACGAGTGTCCTGTTGATGAATGGAACATCTTAATAGTGCGATTCTCACAATTAGGAGTAATGGATGTTACAGTAAAACAGCTCCAGGAATGAGCGATGTCAGTCCAAAGGCTCATTTGCTGTAATTAGCCCGTCGACGGGTCTTCCCGGACTGATGGAGGAGGCCGAAAGGTGGAAGAGACGAAGGCCCGCGCCGCAAATAGACGAGAAGAAAAAGACAGTCCAGGGCGATAGAACGCAAAACAGTGTGTCATTGTGAGTCGGGGACACGCGATTGTGTATCCACATTGCACGAGTCTATCAGCGTGCAGCTGATATAATGCACGACAACTGCACCGGCTGGAACAAATACATGATGGCGTCGCATGTTTCTGCAAACCCCCGGGACGCCGCTGAACGTCTGATGATGTTTCTGAGCCCAAAACACATTTTAATAATGCACGTTGCCTCGTGAAACGATTGATTAGGCATGGTTGGGAAAAGAAATCATTTCAAATATCATATTTAAATCATGAGGTAATGTCTAGCGTTCCTAAATAACAACCACTCTGAGCCGACTTTCCGATGAAACGTAACCTGACAAGCAAAGTAGGAAGTTAAAATAATGTTACGCAACGAGCATAAGCTCAATGTTACGTTTTTTTGGGGACACAAACGGCGGCCTCCTGGGTGAAAGTCCCGTGTTTGCAGGTCTAGCCGTGCACTAAAACACCCCGCTTTGTAATGTGTTTTATTATAAATGGGAACATAATTGAAAAAATAAACTTCACTCTGTTTTGAAGAACATTTGAAGCTAGAGATTGAAACCATAAACTCATGTTAACGATGTCAAAGACTTCTATACAACCAGACATGTTGGTGCATACTGCAGCGTTGCCCCCTACTGGCCACTCTGAAGAATGCAACTTCAAGGAAAACCTTGTTTTCCATGGCTTCACTTCTCAGAACCGCCTGCTCCTTCATTCTTATGGTTTTGGAGACTTTATTTGCACCCGTAGGTCGACTCACTGTACACAGAACAAGCAAGATGATTCCTGTGGGGACTCAGTTACTCAGTTGCTCAAAAAAAAGGTCGCTAGGAAACGTCCCGTGGTGGACATCGCTGTGGGATGCCGCGGAGAATGAACGCCAAAAAAAAAGAGGAAATGCAGAAGTAGGAGCCGCGCTGCAAGTTGGCCGTCACTTTGCAGTTTTCTTGACGATATCAGGGAGATGAAGCGGAGAGGCGTCCTAAACCTGGAGCAGTGTTTTACACCGTTCCATCAGAAACCTCCATTAGCGCGCAGCAGAGGAATACAGACTCTCCCCTCTCGCTCCATCTCTCTCTCTCTCTTCATCTATTGTAACACCTGCTGTGATGCGTCCTCTCTCTTTTTTGTCTGTCTCCTCTCTTTCTTTTTAAGCCTGAACTTCCCTCCGCACAGGAGAGGAGAATGACAGTTGCTTCAGGAACATTGTCTAATTAATCACCTTGAATGAGAATAAATTACCTCCCCCCCCTCACACACACACACACACACACACACACACACACACCACCTCCAGCTTTCCTGTTCGGGGAGAGAGAGGACGATGTTGAACACAATGCATATGGAGCGAGATGACTCGCTGTTATTCCACTTGAATAGCCTCAGCCAGGTTTAAGCAAAACTACAGGGATATTTTCAAGTGTGTGTGTGTGTGTGTGTGTGTGTCTCAGTGTGAGCGAGGTAAGCCAAGAAGCTCCAGGTCTCTGCATTCACGTGTCCCTTTGGACTTCTTATTAGAATGCATGAATATTCATTAGCATTAGTAGCCTCTAAAGACCCTGAGGAAACACACACACACACACACACACACACACACACAAAAAAATAATAGTTTTCGAGCTGCTGAGTCACCGGTTTGGACGAGGGACGGCGCAGAGAAAGAACAGGCGGCAAAGTGGAAAAACTCTTTCCTCCTCGGCGCCTCTGCCAACCCTGAAAGCTGACGCTGAGTCACAAAACCACCCACTCCAAAAACAAAGATGTAAAAAAAAGAAAAGAAAAGGAAACAACAAACAACAAACATCAAACAGCAGCTCGTGGATCACGAGTTCAGCCCAAGTGTTCGCTGTACTGCGGCTTAACAAGAGAGAGGAGAGGCGGCGCGCGCTTTGGAGTGACGCGTCTAATTGGCCAACGGCACGATACCGCAAAAAAGGACGTGTAAAATCAGTGCATGTCACCTCTGAGGTCATGGAAGAATCACCATTAAATGCAAATACACTATGGCGAGGGTTATGGGCATGTAAAACACACCGGTGCGGTTGGTTAAACGTTGAGGCGACTGCAGCGTTGGCAGATCTGCGAGTCTCCTTGCAAAGTCAGACGTACGCTTCATAAATATATACACTGCGTTACGCACGAGCAATGGCCGCTGGCGCCGAACGTAAACGCTGAAAAGAAGCGAGTTTGAAAGTCAACACGTCCTCAATTTGTGTGACGTGCAAATTACCGCGAAATATCGCTCATTTGCCCCCCCCCCCCTCTTCCTCCCGCCCGAAGGTAAGCTAGCTTCGCTGCAATAGCGTGCAGGGAGAACGTGAGGTCGGACGAGGCGTTTAAAGCGGCGTGCAGACAGACGGCGAGCTGCATCTGGAGCTTCTTCCTCAGCCCGGCTCCTCCTCATCAGTCTCCGTGTGCGCAGGCTACACACACATCGTCTGCCGCCTCGCTAGCGCGATCCGCGGCGCTGGTGTGTTGCTGTTGGCGTCGACGCGCTCAAACGTCTTCCTATCTGCCTGCCCCAGATTCACCCGCCGTCCTCTTTGGAGGGGAAGTCGTGCTCTACTTTTCTCCAGGTTTTTCCTGTTACGCTGTCTAGTTTTTTTGTTTTTTCCTGTCAAACGACTGCCGCGCATGTGTGTGTGTGTGTCTGTGCATGAATGTGTATTCGTGTGAAATCCTTTTGCAGCTTCACAAATCTGTGTGCACATGTTGACAACGGAGGGGGAGGTTTTGCCTCAGACATCCGGACACTTTAAATACGTTTTATGCTTTGAATTCGGCATTAAAATGTCTGTTTTTTGCATGTTTGGAATCGATATTACAGGAAAAGGACCACATCGCGACCTCTTCAGAGCAACAGGTGTTTCAGTTCAACGAGTGACCGTGTTAACTGGAGTCCAGCCGAATCACAGGCCGCATATAAGAAGTGGACGTGGCTCGTCGGTTCCCTGAGTGCCGTTTTGAAGCCAGAGTTTGCCGTTTTGGCCGTCGCCATCTTGGATTTTTGCAACCAGTGAACGGAAGAGACCAGATTTGGTCCACAGAGGGGTGACGTAGATAATCTGCAGAGACTTCCACACAATTGGAGTTGCAGTTCGCTGATGGCGATTAGAAATAATCCAAGTTACTTCCACTGTGGTCGCAGCCTGAGCCGAACGCATCCACGGTTGCTGGTCGTGACTTCAGTGAAATGATTTAAGTAGACAATAAATATGCATTTTAAACTGACTGAAGACTTTTATGTGGACACCTACATACATACACGCATGTCTTGGTATTTGTCTCCATATATATATTTGGCCATTTGCTAAGAAGATGGATGAAATCAGACTTCAGCAGCAACGGGAGGAGCTTAGTTTGCTGACATCTTTTCCAAAAAAACAAACATCCTAACTGCCTGTGCTGTCTTAACGTAAGTTTCAAAAGCAGGAAAAGTCTTCTCATCTGATTCCAGGAGTCGTGGTTGTGTCCTTTCCTATATCAGAGCTCTGCGCAAACTATAACTTCAAATTAGATTCTTCAAGCGGCACCCGCACCGGAGTAATTTACGATTGTGGGATATCATTAAGTCAGGAGGGTTCTGTAATACCTAGCCGTCTATCCTGAAATAAGATCGTATCTTCCCCTCAATGCAGTACCAACAATCTCTAAATGTCACCCTGAACTCTGTGGGTAAACTCTGCATGCTGCTCAACCAGTGGTTCCCAGTCGTAGTTGCCAGTAACAGCTGTTTATACTGCTACTGGGGGGGGGATGCGGCAATTTCCCCGCCAAAAGTCAAATAAAAATGACTAAATATTGATGATTTGACATATGGCATCCGGGCAAGCAGAAGAGGAGACGATGGAGGGAAGTGCTGGCCTCGCCTGAGAAACACACTCCTCACACACATAAACAAGCAGCAGCCAGACACCTTGGGATTAATTAGCGCCACGATCCTTCCGACGCGAGCTTTCTGTTTCCAATTTGCAGATTATAATTTCTGTTAGGAAACAGAGAACGAGAGAGAGAGAGAGAGAAAGAGAGAGAGAGGATTACTGCGTTTGGTTTTGTAGCCATGAGTTATTGCACAACTCTGTGCTTAAACAGACGGGAGGAAAAGTCTTTTGATAATTGGAAGAGCTCACGGGTTGGGGAGAGTTTTGTGTGTTTGTGTGGGTGGCACACAATGAAGGTGTATAAGTTAGTGTGGCACCAAAGTAGAACACAGCAAATGGGAATTTGGTATTTTTAGACCTTGAGCAGTGAGGGATGTTGGTGAAAATCCGAATGTTTGGGCGCGTCCGGGCTCACGAAGTGGAGTACGTTTTCATTGCCGTATGATCACCTGAAACTTAGCATCTTTGTGTTTTTGTTAGCTTAGGCTGAGCCGTTTATATCTACACAGGGAGCGGGTCCCCTTCACGGAGTCGGCCATGTTTCTACAGGAGCCCAGAACGGACAAACTATACACTGGAGGGCCATTCATGTTTTTTTTTTACGTTGGCCATCATGGTTCATGGTACACACTCGGCACATGAGAGAAGTTTCAGTTGATCGCAACCTGGAACATCATCGCCAGATGCCACCACATCCTTCACGCTTAACTTTTAAGGACTTTAAAACACAAAGGGCTTGACGAATAATCGACAAAAATGCAAATATTTTGCTTCAAAACTATTCATACACGCAACGACGCACATTATGCAACACTATCAGGAAAAGGTTTGAATGGATTTACACAGAAAGACTAACTACTTGGATCACTATTGAGAGTATTTGAGGTATTTTATTGTGAAGGGGGGATTTGAGTTCCCCATTCACAGTTACAGTTAGTCTATGTCTCGGGGCTTTTATTGTGAAGGGTAACAACAGAAGGTGTGCGAGGCTTTTGTCCAAGGTTGAAAGGAGGAATAAAGTCGGCCATCTTGACCTCTCCGTTTGTTGAACACAGTAGTGTAACCGTGTGTGTCTGTGTCTCGTTGGGGCCTTCACTCGCGGTGCAACAGCTCACAAAATCGACCCGGTTCCACCAAACAATCGCTTAATATTCAAGTTCTGTTTGCAAGTAACCTTGACAAAGAATAACAGTTTGAAAGAGCATATTGAAAAGACCTCAAAGGGCTTGGGGATTAAGGCGTTTATTATTCGTGGCTGGAGAAAACTTTATGTCAATGAGGGAGCTCACGGTTTTGAAACATATACAAATGCGTCGCTGTGTGAAGGTCTCTAACTTCACAGCTCTAAGAAATGCTGGAGCGGATGCGGGCCCGTGCACAGACGCACAGTGAAACACAAACACGCTCGCACGGACTGACAAAACCTCCCGCGGTGCAGCGGAGATGAGAGGCACCGAAAAAAGATGCAAAGGAGTGCGGGGAGTGACAGCGGAAAGTCACGGAGAGAAGAAGAAGAAAAAATGGAAGGCAGCACGAAACAGTCGGCGTCTCCAGGAGTGGAATAGCAACGTGAAACCGTCCTCCACGTGAACACGATGTCGCTTTTCTTTCCCCTCTGCGAGGCGAACAGCGCGTTGGAGCGAACGACGGATTAAAAGACAGACGGGAGGAAAGAAGCTGATGAGAGGGAACCAGCGAACGCTTCCTCCGTCGCTTTCCACTTCAGTCGGGCTCGGAGAGCTTCGCTTTCTGCCTCCGCTGATTAGCCGGCGAGTCAAAGACACGGCGGGTCGGACTCGAGAGGGAAACAAGCGACTGATGTCTCCGTTGCTCTAATCGCAAACTTTTCTTTCTCCACAAACGTCACTGATACAGAACCGAAATGCATAATTGCGAGAGGAGGGATGTGGTGATTCTGCACAGCGACAAGTGATTATTATGAGAATAAGATGCAAAATGACAGAAGTGGCATCATCTTGCATTACACTGTACATTTAAAAAAAACACATTTTACTCTGTCTGTGTATATAATACTGATGTTATGGATTATTTCCTGTTTTTATTACTGTTTATTTATACTTACATCACTTGTTTTTTTCATTTTATGTGTCTCTTTTGTGCACAATTTCCCCACTTCAGGGCCAATAAAGGAATATCTTATCTTTACTAATTCATAAAGTTCCCAAAAGCTTCACAGTTTTGTTTTACGGACAAACCGCAGTACGCCGACCTCCTTTCTCAGCGACCTGCGTGAAAAAAATGCAAAGAATAAATGTCCTCGGCTCTCTCGCTGCAGGACTTCGGCGCCGTCGACTCACAATTATTGACTTTAAGATGGGATCGCCATGGTAACAGGCCCGCAGCGGACCGGATCTGCCCGGCGTTAGCTCGCAGCACTTCGCCTCCGCCGGCTCGACCCGAAAGCCGCGGTCAGAGATGGCGGGTGGAGGAGGGTGGAGGGGGGTGGGGATGCCGATCGTTATCAACTTTCTTTGTGGAGAGAGAGGCTTTTTTTTTTATCCCCGCACGCTCATAAAAAGGAGGCGCTGGGCGCCATCTGACGCCTCAAAACTGGGCTAATAGTGCGCCGCCTTGGAGATTAAAGGAGTATAATGACAGCAAATAAGACCCGAGAGGAACGCTGGCGGACTAATCGTGTCGATTTGTCAGTGAATATCTTCATTTTCACCACTCGACCCACTCTAAATGGGACAGGCCTTTTAGTTCCTTTCACACACACGACTCAAAAGATGGGAAAATACTATCAAATGGTTTATTTAAATCAGTGTGAATTAATATCCATCACGTCTGACTCTGACGGTTAAAGACGCTCATTTTTACGTAAAGTGAGCTGTGAACAATTGATTTGAGGAGAATCTCAACGATGTCACGGCGAACACGTCCATGATTGAAGATCCCCGTTAAAGACGTGGAGCGACCACCGGCAAGTCGATTTCAGGTTTTACAATGTACCGTATTTCAAACGTGAGCAGACGTTCCTGATAATACAATTAACTATCATTGTACGCCGCGTTGCAGGCTTCTTCTAGAGCCAGCGGAGGCGACACGACCACCATCTTCTGGAGTTCAGTGAGAGCGAGCAACAACCTTTTGCGAATGAGATGAAACTGCATCCTTGCTCACGTCCGTCCCGTTCAGTTTCCACTGCAGTTTGCGGCGTTTCCCTCAGCTGAGCGTCTGCATCGCTCGCGTCCCGCCCCTCCCCTCCTTCGACGAGAACTTCTTCTGGCACCGAGGGCCAGGGCTGCACTTTAAATCTGCTCCTGACCCGGGTTGAGCGCGCAGGATGGTTCATTTTGGCGAGCCAGCCAGGTGAAAGGGAAAAGCCACCTTTGTGACAGCGAAGACTCTGCAACGCAAACACAAACACGAGCTCCCGCGCACGTGCGAGAGAGCTCGCGGCGGCGAGCGAGACGGAGACAACCGGACCACTTTGGAGAGACGGGGACCGATTGCGTGACGTTTAAATGGATGCGAGCCTCGGCGGAACGGATGAGATCATTTCCAGTGTTTGGACCCCCCTCCCTCCTTCCCTTCCTCCTCCTCTCCCATCTTCTAGATATCAAACTGAGATCACAGCGGAACGCCTGGTGCGAAGTGTACTTTCCGCAGCTGAATCCTACGCTGCTGCGAAGCGCGGAGAGACGCGAGAGGCGGCGAGAGACAGAGACTTCAGATTCGCACAATCAGACCCGCTGCTCCCAATTAGGCGTTAAGGCGGCGCCGCAGTGGGAGAGGAAACGTACCCGCAGCTTCGGTTCATGTCAGAGAGACACATCCTGGAAAATGCGCGAGGGTGTGTGTGTGTTTGGGAAAGACGGGAGGGGGAAAACACACACTTTAATGGGCGTACATGTGATACTGGAGGCTGGTAATATCAAAACTGGAGAGACGATCAAGCAGCCTTTGATTTAAAGGAGCTGCACATTTAAGAGGACGTCGAAAGCGCCTGAAACGCGGCGCTACAAATCCATGTTCTGTTTCTCGCTGATGCGTTATCTGCACCACGGGAAGTGCATGCATATTAACAAGGCGGCCATGACCATACGGAAATTATTATTTAAAAAAAAAAATGCAGTTAAAGTTAAATTCGGTGTGGTGAAAGATCAGAAAGTTAAGTATTTGGAAGATTGTAAGAACTGGTGGACTCTCCTTCTCTTCTATCCACTCAATCCTCTTGTGGCTTCTCATATTTATCTAATCAAGTGAATTTTATTCATCAGGCCAAATATAACACATCACTAAGGGCTATTCAATCTGTCTTTGGCTGAAACTTATCTATGAAATCACCTCTACGTGCTTATAAATAAAGATAGAACAACACGAGCAGATGAACAGCACTTTTCTTTGTGGCGCATTGTGAAGCAAAAGTCCATTTTGACTCTGCGTTTGCAGAGACAATGCTTGCAAAAGAAAAGGCTTTGTGCGCTCCCATTCATCGCTTTAAACCCCGGCGTGTCATTCACTACTAATTCCACTCTAGACACACGTTTAAAAAAAACGCTGCTTTTACCGAGAGTTGAACACGCTGGGTGAAGAGGAGGAAGAGGGTGGGAACGCGAGTTGGAGAGAATAATCTGCAGCACGTCTGTGAAAACAAGAACTTTTTATGGAGGAACAACGGTGGTGTGGAAATGAAACCGAAGGGATTACCATGCGTTTAGCTGCTACGATTAGCTGCTACATGCGTTTAGCTGCTACGATGCGTTTAGCTGCTACGATGCGTTTAGCTGCTACGATTAGCTGCTACATGCGTTTAGCTGCTACGATGCGTTTAGCTGCTACGATGCGTCTAGCTGCTACGATGCGTTTAGCTGCTACGATGCGTTTAGCTGATACGATTAGCTGCTACATGTGTTTAGCTGCTACGATGCAATTAGCTGCTACGATGCGTTTAGCTGCTACGATGCGTTTAGCTGCTACGATGCGTTTAGCTGCTACGACGCGTTTAGCTGCTACGTTGCGATTAGCTGCTGTGGCGTTCTGCAGCGTTGGCGCTGGACGCTGGGCCGGTTTCAAAACACTTTGACACGAGAACGTGGGGAGTCTAGAGTCACGTCAGCGGCCGGTGTGTGTGTGTGTGTGTGTGTGTGTGTGTGTGTGTGTCTCGGCGGCGGCTGGTGGTTTTGTCCTACTGCTGCGAAGTGAAAAGATCCTTCGGAGGCTCCGCTAGAGCCAAATGTGCTGCGGTTTCAGCAGCATTTAGAAAGGTCCCGCTTTAGTCGGCTCTCTTCGCTCACTTCTCTCTCTATTGATTGCTCAGACCACAGCAGAGAGACACTAAAAGGCAGACACTGGAAAAAAAAGCCCTGATATTCAAAGTAACAACTCTTCTGAGAGTTGAGGTCAAAGGTCAGATTCAGAGCGAGCGCAGATTCCTAAAAATCCCTCCTCGTCTCTCCTGTTCATCCACTCCCGCTCTCTTTGTGTCTCCAACTATCTTTCCTTCATTTTTAATTGTGCTACTTTAAATCTAGTGTTTCGAGAGATGTAAAAGATAAAGGATATGTGTTCATTTCTAGTTATTAAAAGCTGCAATTTAATAAGTACAATATCTTTTGTGCAACTATTTAAAAAATACCCTTTTTTTCCAGCTACATGTTGTATTTAAACCAGTCAAGCAGACACTCTGGAACATAGGCACATTTTAATTTCCCCAATGCCTATCACTAAATAACATTTTCCAACAATGTCACAAAACCATGTTTACTTCCAGGACGTCAAATCCAGACGAAATTGTTTTGAATCAATCGACTCTGTATTCTCGGGGGAAAACCCCCACACGATCGACCCAAATGTATACGGCGGCTAGCAGCTGCCGGTTTTCCTCGAACATGTCGGCCATGTTTTCATGTAACATGCAGTTTGTGAGCAGCCTCCCTCTCGGGCCTCTCCTCTCTCACGGGGGAGTTGCCGTAATGAGAGAAGAACCCGGCTGGACGCAGGTGTCCTGTATAAACCTGCTCCATTATTCCAAAGGGCTTCCCCTCTTCCTCCTCCAGCTCTTTGTCTGCATTCACGTCCTCTTCCTCCCACTTCGACCACCTCCTCGTTATCTCCATCTTCCTCAACCGTGTTGTTTTCTCTCCGTTTCTGTCTCCGCTCGCTGCCCCTCTAGCATCACCTTACTCTACTCGGCCGTACTCATACCTCCTCATACGCCCATCCCCCTCTTCGTCTTCATCTTCCACTGTCACGTCACCTCGCTTCTCCAGCTTCTTTGTCTCATCCCTCTCTGCCTTCGCTGCCTCCTCTTCCTTCTTTGTCCGTTCTTGTTGTTGCTGCAATCTCCCATCACATCCTCCATCGTTCATCTCCTCATCCAAACACTCCGTTTCATTGTCGGGGGGTGAAAAGCGGCGTTGTCGTACCTTTCTCGCAGGTGGCTCCTCCGTAGCTGGGCAGACAAAGACACACAAAGGAGTTGATCTCGTCGATGCAGGTTCCTCCGTTCTGGCATGGATTCGACTGGCAGTCGTCGATGTCTGAAGGGAGAGAAAAGGGAAAGAGAGAGAGAGAGAGAAAGACAAAGGGGGCGAGTCAGGTTAGATGCAAACACACAAGATACCAAACGGCAACTTGTTAAAACACATAGCTTCCTGCTGAAGAAAACCCCTGGCGAGATCAAACTTTCTTTTTTTTTTTTTAGAGAGAGAGAGAGAGAGATTAGACGAATTTCTGAGAAAGTTATAATTAAAGCGAATTGATTGAACTTCATCAGTGAGCGGTTTGGGACGCACCGAAGCGCATGATGCTAATTGCAATGTGTTTGCAGGACGTGCTGTGGTTCTGCAGGACGGAGCGGGGTCGGAAGTTAGAGAGCGAGAGAGCGAGAGAGCGAGAGAGGGATGCAGAGGTCAGAGGGGAGAGCTTTCATCCTCAACAGCAACGTGTTGCCAGCAGCTTTGTACCCGGCGTGTGCAAATCCGCCTCAACGTGTGTGCAAAAGTGCCCCGATCAATGTCAGGCGGCGCCTCTTTGATGCGGCGGCAACGTTAAGTCGAAATGTTCGTCTGGCAGTGTGCAGCCCTCACATGCATATTCACGCATATTCGCAGATATTTCGCAGAAGGCGTCGCAGGGGTGAGAGTTCTCAATCTGTTGAAAAATGGTAACTGTATTTCTCCGGCTGATCTGCGCCTGGGGGCAAAATCATTAAAACTGCAGCTGGTGATCCGCGATCCTCTGCCATCACAACAACCGAGTGAGTCCCTTGAGGCCTTGGCAAGAGGTCACGGGGAGAGGAAGGGAGGGGGAATGAACGAAAAAAGAGGAGGAGGAGGAGGAGGAGGGAGTGAAGAGTGATATGGGGATATAGAGATGCTGGAAAAAAACATCGCGGATGAAGGAGAGGTAATGAAAACATGGGGAGAGGTGATGCTGCGACTCGTGGGAAGTTGGCAAGTTTCAGGGTTGGATTACAGCGGCTTTGCAGGCAGACGGCGTTTCGGGGCGGAAGAGTCTGTTCGGATAAAACAGCGTGACGGCTCCATTGCCGGTGCTCTGCTTTGCTTTTTTAAAAAAAAAAAAAAAAGGCAGAATTTGACGCAGGAGGCAAAGACCCAGCCAGAGGAGTCAGAATGAGACGGCATTCGTGTTTGTTCAGTGTATCGTGGCGTCTGACTCGCGATAGGATGGGATGAAATATGAAAAAAGAGAGTTGACGGACGCAGCGGGAGGAGGGGGGGGGGGGGGGGCGGCGAGGGAGTCGCACACAGAAAACACGATTCAAAGTCTGGTTCAGAGGATCCCACATCAAGCGAAAGGGGTGAGCCACTTTTTTAGGGCCCAGCGAAAGCAAAAAACACACACACTGAATGAATGACTTGACTTCATATCGCCGCGTTCACGCACAGAATGCAGCACAACGTGGTTTCGCGATTGATCCTACGCTAAACCTCGCAATGCCGCCGCGATGCCATCAAGACGCCAGAGCTGCCGCGGAGACCACACTGTCACTAACTGCACCGCTTGAATAAAGATGAACTCGGTTTTTTTGGGAGGGGAAAAAGCAAAACGGCAATTTCAGAAGGCGAAGCAGGCAGAAGAGTCTCGATTGTGTTTGAAGGATGCATCCAAAGATGTAAGAGCGATTCAGTGAGCCGGGCGCTTTCTTACATCTTTGGTCGACGCTGCTCTACGATTGGCCCGTGTGTGTTTGAGGGGGCGGGACTTAGCGAAAGGTAGTGAAGAGAGGCCACGCTCAGCTGATGGTGTTAAATGTTGAGGCGTTGAAGTTAAAAAGACAAACAGAGGTATTTCAGCCCAACTGCGCATCAAATCAAAGCAAAATGTGTGTGAGGAAATTAAGTCGCGGTGCGATTTTTCTTTCTTTTTTTTGGTTTCCGGTGCAAATAACCCCGAAAACATATTAATATGACCCCAAAAACAATCTATTTGAAATAGGACGACGTGAATTCAGAGCCCTGGATGAGCCTCGGAGGAACTCTGTGTAATTAAAATAGGAATTTACGATGAATGATGGACCCTGAACCACAGCTCCCTCTTGTCTACACTGTGAACCAACAGACGAGCAGGTTGCCAGAACAGCCACTGGGCCTCGATACGAGCCAGCATCTGGCCTCATTAAGCACCACCGCACCGGGCGAAGGAGCGGAGGAAACCCTCTGGATCTTCAGGGAGAGCATTGGGGGTCAATAAAGTACAGCTCCGTAACACCAGCTATTAGATCAGAGCTATCATCGGAGCCGACACAGTGGCACTCGTTTCCAGATGTGGAGGAAGTCCAGCGCGAATGGTCTCCTCGAGGAGCCAACCACAGGTGACTTGATTGTGTGTGCGTAAAATGGGCATTTTCACGCACAACCAGTGTGTGTTTGAGCTTGAAACAATGGAGATTAACAGTTGAGGAATAAACCGTACAGCTTCGGATTTAAGCACGGTTGGTTTCCCCTCACTGTCGCTGGTCAGAGAAGTATTCAGATGATAAAAACTTCACTGTGTCACTGGACATATTGATCTCACAGTGTTTTTCAACCTTTTTTCTACAACAAATAAACCCTGCGGCACACCAACAACCCCGAAAAAAGTTACAAAATGTCACATTGTAGCATAATACAGCATATATGGTGGCTCATTATTGCAATAATGTGTTTTATTTTGGACCGATGAAGTGAAATTGGACATTTTCCTACGGCACACATGACGATCTCTCACGTCACAGTGGTTGAAAATCACTGGTTTATTCATACGTGTCAAGGGAATGTGTTTTCTCACAGGTTGTGCTTTGTTTTTGAGGCACCACAAACACCTTCAATCAAAGCAAGCATAAGTCTTTTAAAAAAAGCCTCAGAAGACGAGTGTTCGAGTTGCACGGTCGACCTCGATGGGCCTCGAAACTACAATCTCGCCCGCACAAATTGATCTGAAACTCAGATTTAAGCCGAGCGAGTGAAGTACCGACAGGCTACTCATGTGTCGAGTGGAGTGACTCGCGCTCATGAAACGTGCGGTTTACCCCCCCGTGTGCCATATGGCCGTGACGACTCTGTACGTCGCGCTCTGAAGGGGCCGGAGCGCAGCGGACCCGTCCACTCCAAAGAAAAAAAAAAGAAAAGACCACTCAACATCCACTCGACCCACCGGGCTTAATGAGAGAACCATCCAACTTAAGCAGGTGGCGGCGCGCGTGTGATTTCTGCTTTTGTGTGTGTGTGTGTGTGTGTGTGTGTGTGTGTGTGTCCACGACGCTCTGGCTCGCTCCCCAGTACGACAGATATCAGGCCCGGGCACTAGTTCAGTCTCCAGGGAGTCAAGGAGAGCAGTGCTCCACTTATCTGCTGGCAGAGAAGTGGATGGAGGGATAAACAGGTGCCAGCCACCGTGGTAAGTGCACGTGGAGGAGGAGGGGGGGGGCAGCTAAAAAGGCTAGCGACGCCGCACCAGCTCGTTTCTTTAAGCCGGCATTGTTCACTTGAATCGGTCGGGGCGAGGCCGTCAATGAACGTGAAGTGAAGTGGCTGAAGACACACGTGTGAAATCGTGGATTCACCCGCTGGTTTGATAACAGGATAGATATGTAACCTGCTCTGGTTGTGTTCACACACCTCTCACTCACTCACTCACTGTGTGTGTGTGTGTGTGTGTCTATGTATAGCCGAGGATAGCTGGCGAGTGTGAGGACGGCGGATGGGGAAACGGAGAGAGAGAGAGAGAGAGGAACACGGGGGAGGATGGTGAGACGGCAGTCAGACTAACCGGGGGTGGTGTCGGTTGACGGAGTATCTGGAGGCTCACTGCAGGCATGTGTCGAGACCGGGGGATGAATAATGGAAGAGAGACGGCCAGAGAGAGAGAGAGAGAGAGAGAGCAAATAGAAATCGGGTGAGAGAAGGCCCTCGGTCAGCCCCCCCCATCCTCCGTTTCCCTTTTGCCTGACCAAATAAAATGTATGTTAACCGTGTGTTCGTCCGCAGCGACGCTCGGCCCGAGGATGAACTCCATCACCTTCAGCGTCATCCCCGACGCTCTCGCCCTTCCGTCTTCTGACTCTTTTTTTTTTGCTTTCTTTCTTTTTTCACTTTACAAACGCGGGAGATTTACGCTTTTCGATTTACGCTTTTCGATTTACGCTTTTCGATTCACGCCCCGGCCGAGAGGTTTTGAAAAACGCTGGGGCCAAATGAAAAGTAAACGGCTCTTTCTCCGTTTTATAAAAACGAGACCTCAATCAGCAGTTTCATGGCTGCGAGTCCTCACGGGTTTAGCCAGGAACAGACTGTGAGAGAGAGAAAGAGAGAAAGAGAGAGAGAGGGTAATAAAATCTTGGAGAAAGGAATCGATATTTTAGCCAGGGATTGGCATGCATTAAAACATGGTCTATCATTTTAGAGGTCTAATAACTGCCATAAAAAAGTAGGTCATGGTTATAAAACCTGCAAGAGCGGAAACGACCCAAACCTTCTGCAGGTGGAAGAAAGAGGGAAGTGTTTTTTTTTTTTTTTTTAAAAAAGGACAAACTTTGTCAACTCTCCAAGATAATAACAAACTCATTATATCCGGTCTATTTGCCTGAACCACGAGGAGGTGGAGAACATCCTGTGCTCAAATAATGAGGCCAGGATCCGGACGAGTATATAGCGGGCGATCTTCCGGCGGGTTTAAGAGGCTTTCTTCATCTCTAGATAACACGTATTCACTTTAAATCACATATCAGGACGCTAAGTGAGTATTAGAGAATCCTGAGAGGGCTATGGATTAATTAAAAGACACACTTTAGACACAAATGACAACATAAAAGCGCGGCTCGGCGGATCCGAAGGCTTTTAAGGTGTCGATTTCGAGTAGCGCGAGACGAGATGAGATTCTGTCTCGGCCAAGATGAAGATTGATCAAATCCAGAGGTTGTTTTTTTTCATTAGAGTTGCAACGAGCGAAATTCAATGGATTCTGACACGGCGCTGAACTGTTAGGATAATTAAGTCCACGACTGACAGTTTGAAGACCCAAATTATTCTTGAATTTTTTTGTGATTGAGTCAGGACTTTATAAAGAGCTTGAAAACATGACGAAGATGTCTTGAGCAGCGCCTCACTGTGAGTGATCGGGTCGCACTTTGGGCTATTTCACACGTGAGCTTTCTGGATTTTTTGATTTTTATCATTGTATATAATACATGAAAGATAAACCAGAGTATTCAACATTAAATGTATTATTGCCTCAGCGAAATTAGGTCAGGGGTCAATGCATGTATACCAGCGATATACGACTTATTTGCACAGACAGCCACAGTCTGAGGCGTCCGTGTCCTGACTCGTCCTCACGGCTCATTAAAATACACTGAACGTGGCCTGACATCTTTCGGTCATCTTTTTTGATTTAGCAGCAGTGAGTTGTTTTGCAAATGTTCTATTCTCTCCTCCAAACACTCATAAATATTCAGCCACAACATCAAATGAAAAGCGGCACATGTTAGAGCGAGAGAAGCATTTTTTTTGCTTGGCATTTGTTGGCTTTGACACAAAAATAGCTACAATTTCCTCTGCGCAGATTTTTTTTTTTTTAAGAGGTTCACTCCCGACTGTGATATTAAGTATTTGGTGCTCGTGTGTTTAGCTGGAGAGAAAGTACAGATGCCAGCTGCCCATTTTGAATGTCAAAACCGCTGCAAACATCCGTATCAAAAGAGGGCAAGATTGCAGCCATTTGCCTGACAACCTAATAGCTGTTTTTTAAGCGTGCGGGGAACAGGGGACTTCAGCACTACGTGAGACTTTTTAGTTCATTGTCTTTTGTTTTAAGAGCTATTTAATATTTGTGGTGGACGAAGAGTAACTCGGATGTAATTACTTCGGCAAACTGTGAATAAACTAGATTTTGCTGCATTAAAAGCAGTGATCTGTGCAAAACAGCAACTCCTGTATTCTTTAAAGGCAAAGTTACTGTTTTTTTAATGCAGTCTGGAGGCTACAAAGAGAGCGATATAGCTGCTAGTTCCTGGTCAGTAAGGGTTGCCTGCCAGCAAGGTAAAGCGGGGATAATACTTTAAATAGAGCAGACACCTAAACTGATATTGATTTGTTTGGATGGGCCTTTTTTTAGTGGTCAAAATACGTTGTTATGATGTCCCTGTACACAATCGACTGAAGCCGCTATATCGCTCTCTTCAAACTCCAATATATAATTTCAGTACACGGGAGTATATATATATATATATATATATATATATATATATATATATATATATATATATATATATATATATATATATATATACAAACCCACTTTTGCTAGTGCTCAAATTATTCATAACCCTATTGATTAGCTTACTTTGCTAGCTTACGTCACTGTTTTTTTTTGTGCTAACGGCTGAGTTTCCATTCGAAACCCAGATGGAGTCGACCTTTACGTGTGAGTGAAGAGATGAAGGGGCCGGCATTAAATGAAAAAATGATTACAGGCAGAAAGAAAGGCATGAAATACATGCATCGCGCTTGCCTTTGATTCATTATGCGGCGACACGTGTACAGATGCACACGCGGAGAGGGTGGACGGCTCATTATACGCTGTATGTCATCCATCCCCACCGCACTTCTGTAGGTGGCAGGCTCGGCGCATTTGAAAGCCTGCCAGTTTGCCCCTAACGGAGCCGGGGAAAAAACACATTTTTCCTCTGTAGACTAAATGCCAGCCGTACAGATCAAACAGCAGTCTGATCAATTACACACAGAACCTTTGAACCAGTAAATGCCACCCGGAGACTTCACATCTGACAGGGTGCTACGGAGGCCGCGGAGGGACAACATTAACGCGACAGAGGACGACTTTTCTTTCTTTTTGTGAGCTACATGGGAAGAAAACGCACAATCACTCCCTGTGACACACACACACCGATACAGAAGCACTCCAGCAAACACACTGGGTGCCCCCCGGATCCCTCACACACACACACACACACACACACACACACACACACACACTTTATACCCTTATCAACCAACAGCAGTGAAAGATCCGGTCACTCTTTCATTTTATCCAAAAATTCGCCTAATTGCCTCCGAACCACAGCGGACATTATGTAAAAATAAATTGACACGACATCCTGTAAAATGAAGGCTTTTGAAATGGAAATGTTTGTCACACCAAAGGTTTTTTTTTGTTATTGTCGTTGCTGAAAGGCTCTTTGTGTTTGTCATCCTTCATTGTGCGAGACCCCGGATGATTGACTTCCTCTCCGCTAGCTGAGGGGCATTGACATTTCCATGCCCTTCTACAGAGATGGATACCTTTCTATTGAGCCGCCACTCGTCCAAACAGCATGCCCGCTCAATTGACCATGTTGGGTCGTGTCAATAACTATAATGCTGGTGTGTGTGTACAGCGGCATCAATGAGCATAAAAGGATTTTTGTGTGTGTGTCTGTGTGTGTTGATTTGAATGTCTGTTTGAGTAAAAACAGCGCAGGAGAGAAAGTTTCTGAAGCACTCTCATTGAATTTAATCACTGTGTGTGTTGTTTACATAATGCATATCAACAGCTGCAATCATACACTTGATGCGTGTGTGTGTGTGTGTGTGTGTGTGTGTGTGTGTGTGTGTGTGTGTGTGTATGCTAAGTCGCTACAGAGAAGAAGTGGCGCTCTGGCACCCAGACAATTTGGTCCCTATACAATAACTTAAAGCTGCACTAATCAATATTTATGTATCAATCAATGATATGAATTAATAAGTGCACAGTGAGGGGGGTCACACAGCTGACTCTGCAGTTTCCTGTTATCGTTTTAGCGTCTTTTAGCTCATCGTTTTGGTTTAGCTAACGGCTACTCTGGTTCAGTCTCACCAGTCTCGCCGACTCTGTTTGCTAGCAGAAGCTAACACAACTGTATGCTACACCGATTTTGATTGAACAACAACAACAACTTACGTTCACCCCATGTCCAGAAACACAACGCGTTAAAAATGGATGCTAATGTTGCTCCGGGTTAGCCTGAATGTGTGAACTCATAGAATAACACAGCCTGACACCCCCACAGGTTACATTAACATTAACAGTGTGACACACTGACATCATGTTGAAGGTCAACGGAGAGAAACACAACAACACAACAGCAACACTGTGTAAATTTAAAGTTAAACTACTACAGACTGTAAAAGACTGCATTGAAGTCAGGACCATCAAACTGTGCTGAAGTCAGGCTTCTCTTGTAGAAACATTAATTTCTTCTTCTATCTCAGGAAAAGATGTAGGAGCATCGACGCGTTGACAATAAATTCTAGCAGGTGTTCATTTTGTATTATTTTCCCCTCACAAGTATCATCCATATGTTAAATGTCTTTTGGTTGCAACACGTAGGCTTAACGAAACAAAATGGTTGACTTAAAATATGCGAAAAGAGGGGGAACATGCGTTTCTTGCCCATAATAACTATAGGATTATGACATATACGCAGTAGCTACTGTAAAGTGGGCGTCGCGGAGGGAAACCAGTCTGTTCTTCTTAATCTCGGCGATCCTTAAAAATCATCGTGGATCGTGGGTTGAATTCAGTTTTTATAAAGCGGCATGAAAGGAAAAGAAATCCTACACAATTCTACTGTTTCACCCCACTTCTCCACTTCAGAGGGATTTACATTAAAGAAAAGCGATATACAGTCTGTCTGTGATATGTGTTGCATGATATGGTCGATTACGTCGCTGATCTGGAGCTTTTGATCGAGTCACATGATCTTCATTCGCAGGTGGAATCGGGGTGTGAAAGCTCTGGAAGAGCTACGAAATGGACCTTGAGTTGAGATTGTTGTTTTTTCAGTGTCAACCTCTTCTTAAATTGTTGAGGGAAAACTCTGTGACCGCTGTGATGTCATTGAACGCTCCACGACAGCTACAAGATGGCGTCTTCAAGTTTTTTTTAACTACAACACAGCTGACTTTGTTGAGTGTTTTCAAGTTGTAGTTAAGTAAATTTGAACGTAACACAAACCATCCAACCCATCGAGGCAGCGGTAGACAATCGAACCCAGTGCTCTTTGAGGTTAAATGACTGTTTTTGTCAATGGAGTCTGGTGGCTTTGATGAGAGCAAAAGATAACAGCTTCACTTCCCCTTGTTGGCAACGGCTAATTGACAGCAAGGTCGAGACATACACAATGAGGTACACCTGAACTGACTTTTTGAAAAAGCGGGCCTGCGAACACGCGAGTTGTGTGTGTGTGTGTGTCTCTGTGCTTCTCGCAATTGTGTGTTCCGAAACCGGCCTTCAGCTGTGTTTGGGTGCGGGTTGGATTACAAAGGGATCAGGATCAGCAGGGACAAGAGGAAACAGACAGACTACACGGCAGCTGTAGTACAGCCCAAGGCTCTGCGCTGCTCTCCGGGGAGCTCAGAGCGACGCTGATCAACTCATCACAGGATCCAGCGTCTGGAGGAGAAAGTCATTTCATCCCGGGGTTTTTTTTTTCCTGCTGTAAATAGAGAAATCGACTCATCCCGTCTTACTTTGCCAAGACGGTCGGCTGAGCGAGGACGTGCTTGTGCGCGACTCGCCCGCTAGCCCTCGGACGCAATCGCAATCCCGGGACGAACCCGACGATGCGGCGGCGATCCGGCTGGTCTGCGTTCACCAGACGGATCGCTCACGGCGAAAGCGAGCCGTGAGAAAGTCCACGCAGCGACATGAAATCCCACAACAAGCAAAAAAAAGATTCCTCTTAATTCACATGTTGCGATGTGGCTACGCGAGTGTGTCACCGGTATGTGTGTGTGTGTGTGTGTGAATGTTTTCAGACAGGTCCTTCGCTTTGGTTGACAGCACTTCTGCAACATTCGTAACAGCCTGAGAAAATGTAATGAGGTAAAGTGTCACAACATCTCACATCGCTCCGCTGGCCCTCAGCTCTGACAGTCTGACTCCACTCACTGACGCTGTGTGTGTGCGCATGTGTGTGTGTGTGCATCCTCAGTGTCTGTTTATATTTTGTGTGGGAAGGTTGTGTGTGTGTGGGGGGGGGGTTGAAGTTGCCATGGAGAAAGAGAGCCGGGGACTGAAGAACAGGGCCGCCAGCGTTATGCAGCCTCGCTGACTCCCTCTCGAGAAGGAGGCTGGAGATAGTGGACGGCTTTAAAAAAAAAAAATGGACCAGGAAATAATGAACAGTTCCAGAGAATCAAAAGCATTCGGAGACCAGACGTTGTTATATTTTCCCCCTCCTTCCCTCGCCGCCTTCTGTGCGTCCTTTTCCACGAGTCACCTCGTCACCTCGTCACCTCGTCACCTTCTATTTTCTCTCCCTCCCTCCGGAGATCTCCGAATGGAAAGTTTATCCTCCCTTGCCCCGCGGGGGGTCTTACCGGGCTAATTTCCTTTGAGTCGGGAGGGTTTTTACAGGTGTCCCTTTGGGGCTCCCGGTGTTAGCGGCGGCGGCGGCGGCCCCCTCCGGGCCGCGCGGGGCTCCGGCCGGTTCCTTGACATCTTTATCGGCCCGAAACACCCAGGATGTGATCATTAACACACCTCCGCTCAGCCTGGATGAGCTACCCGTCTACCTCTTGGATGGATTGCTCACGCTATTACTTTTCTCTCCCTCGCCGTTCCTCAATCTGTCTCCTGACTTTTCTTCCTTCCTTTATTCAATTTTTCATCCCCTCTGCTTCCTTCTTTGCATCCTTTCTCCCTTTCTTTTTTTAGCTTTCTTCATTGCTTTCTTTCCTTTTCTACCTGTCAGATTTCGTTGCTTTCTTCCTCCTTTTCCTTCTCTTTGACCTTCCACCTCTCCTTTTATCTTCCCCTCCTTCCCTCTTTCCTTCCTCCTTTCCTTATCTTTTGGTCCTTACTTCTGAGAGCATATACACACTTAAAAAAATATAATACCGCTGCTCTTAAAGTAGAGCAGTTCCCCAGAGGCGTGAATGACAGGCTATTCTCTGCCTCCTGTCGCTATTTCTGACATACTTAAAGAGGAAATAGTAGAGTGGAATTATCTATTTTTTCCTTAGCGCTGTCAGAATCAATTAATCACTGACGGTAAAATTATATAAGGATGTGTTTCTGAATAGAGGTACCTCTGATGTTGAGTCTATTTAAGTCTATTTCTGAAGAGAAATGTCTCATGAACCGAACAAACAGTCCTCTGATGAAACTTAAGGGAGAATTATTTACTATTTTTTTCAGATAATTTGTGTGTTTGACAGTCCGTCGTCCTGGTCAAAGACTTCATCCTCTCCATCATCTTTGCTCTGCCTCTTCCTCTTTCATGCTTTCTCGCTTCATCTCTTTCCATCTCCGGCTTGTCTCCTGCTTCTTTTTCTTTTTTTTTAAAATCTCTGGCGCGCTACCATGGAGATAAGAAGAAGAAAAATAAAGAAAAATCCCTTTTGTGCGGTCGGGTTAGGTCACTAAAGCGTGTGCAGTATGTGTACATGTGGGTGTATATTCATGGACTGACGGCACGTTGTCGTCCAGCGTTCACACGTCCTCACAAGGACACCAAGATGACAAACAACCAGGGAGAGCGGCGACATTTCCATTTTTTTTTGTTGCTTCAAATCGGCAAAATTCACTGCAATTACTTTCCAATAATAACATTTATTGTCACAGTTCAGCTTCTGCACTCTCTCACCCTCCTCATCATCATCACACCCACCTCTTCAGCTCCATCACCCTCATCTGCACCCACTCCTAGTATTAAAACCCCAGTCTCACACACACAGACACACACAGGTCGTTGTGTGTGTCTGTGTGTATATAGGTATGATATAGACTAGAAGAGACGATGTGTACGTACATTGTGGAACGTGGTTCTACATCGACGTCTGCATTTAAACTGGCGGCTTAAGGAAAGAAAAGCCAACGCGTTGGTTCACGGGACACCGCTTCCCAAGCCCTACCCGATTGTCTTCATGCATCCGCGGCTTTATTTAAATGCACGATGCAAATCCAACATGGAGCCACTCGTGAGGACAAAGAAAGAAACTCCAAGAGACACAATTCAAGTTGCACACGACTAATTTGAGCTGGAACACATGTGAGCGCTCATTGCTGCACGAGCTATGAATGTAGCATATTGTGATCCATACTTGATGCTAGAAGTGTGTGTCCAAGTGTGCAGGTGTGTGTGTGTGTGTGTGTGTGTGTGTGTGTGGATACACCCCTCCTGTGTAAAACCCTGTTCCCCGTCTTCATGGGAAATCAATTTGTGCCGCTTTCTACGTGGCCAGTCTTTATATGCTTCACTTCCTCTTACAGCTGTCACCCAGTTACAGAGTCATCACCTACACACACACACACACACACACACACACACACACACACACACACTGAGCTAAACCAAGCACATACCAGCCACACGCAGACATGCATGCGTAATTATTCACAGTGCTCGACACTTCAGCTGACGACTAAATTACAACGGCGAGTAGTAAAAATGAGACAACTCAAGGTGGCGAGTGTGTGAATGTGTGTGTGTGTGTGTGAGAGAGTGGGGAATGTGCTTGTGTGTGTGTGTGTGTGTGTGTGTGTGTGTGTGTGTGTGTTTGAGAGCGACAGAAAAATAGATAAAGATAGAGCTGTGAGCCCTTGCAACCTGGCCAGCAGCTCATTAATCTGTAGGTGTGTTTATACCAGAGAAATACTGCACACACACACACACACACACACACACACACACACACACACACACACACGCACACACAGCAGCTCATTCTCATTCAACTCTGCAGCCAGTATGTCCTTTGTTTCTCATTGTCCTGAGGAGTTTGGAGAGGAAGGAGTGTCCCCGCTGATTGAAAGCCGGGACATTACGCCGTCCTCTCGTTTCTTATTTGGAGTTTAACCGCACACTCGCACACACACCTGCATGTGCTCCAGGTTTGTGTTGCATTGTGTCGGATCGCGTCTGAGTGTGCTGACCAGTTTGCAGTGTGTTTACCGGTGCTGGTGCTGGCGGTGGGAGGACGCAGCCGATCGCGCCGCTGATTGAGGAACCCGATGGCGTGGATGAATTAATGAGGCGTGTGAATACGGGCTGAGTCAGCCGATCGGGGCCTTTAGGCGCCGCTCAGCTGCCCGACAAACGGTGACAAACCGCCGGCCATCAATCAACGCAAAAGACACGTGCGCTGCCGCTTGCACACATCCAGCCGCTCAGCCGAGCCGCGTGTTGTTCTGTTGTTGTCAGGATGCTTTAGTTGTTTAGAACAACAGGAACGTGTCAGCAAAATAAAATAAAAATAGTTTGATTAACGAGGAGATCTACGACGTGGCTTTTCCTACAGTTCAGTTATTGAACGTGCATGGGATAAACCGTTGTGAGATGTGGCTCTTCAGTGGGCAGATTGTGTTACTTTAGCACAGTTTCCACTCAGCTAACAGGCTTCTGATGGTTGCTGGACGCTATATTTACCGTGCAGGCACGAGAGTAGTTTCGACCTTCAGGTCTAACTCTCAGCAAGACGCCGAATAAATGCATCGCAAATTTCATCACCAGAATGTATCATTTGTCTAACATCGACTGTCATGTACTGTTGTACCTCATGTGCACAATCAAAGTGTTCATCCTGACATGAATCATCATTTTAACGCGACATTATTCCACCCTTAACTTTGCAGGAAAAGCTGCGTACCAGGAGCGGTTAAACTCCACAAGACATCGACGTGAGCGCTAGAACTTGGAGGATTTGGATCCAAACACATAAATCTATTCCATCATTAATGAAGGGCTGAATGTCATTAATGAAGGGCTGAATGTCCGTCTCTTTCCGTCTCTTCGCCTCGTGCGTTTTGTTACACTTTTGGCGATACGTCAGCTTCGTGGCACACGGTACCTCGAGCGCTAAAGGATGCCGGTTTCACTCTCCGCCGCAATTCGCCTCAAAACCGCCGGATTGTTGGAGGGCATCTGCTGACAAATATCTCCGCCTCCTGTGTGAATCTACAACAGGACCACTCATTATCCCCCCCCACCTCCCTCCCCACCCTTCGACCTCATTGCTCAGATCTGTGGGCAACGCCGGTGAGGTGGGTTGGGGGCCGAGGATATTAATAGTCGCAACCTCATGAATCTTTCAAGCTCAATCACATGAGCTGATGTGAGGAGAGTGGGTCTCCCAGGATGAATTAGTTAATACAGAAGTCCAGCAGGGACGTTCCTCTTTAAACATGAGTTATGCATTAGCCCTTCCATATAGTCTTGGGTACATATTGGTTTTATATAAATGGCCCCAAGTGTGTATCTGTGTGTGTGTGTCTCAGGTCTGTGCGAGAGGAAGAGATTTATCCCTTTAAAAAGGACGAAGGTAAAAGGTAGAAATATATTTTGTGCACACCCTCGTGAGCACATTTGACACAATTTGAGTATTCAGGTGAGTGAGAATGTGAGCTTGAATAAGTTTCATTTTATGCATGAGTACAGAGGCATTTCTGTATGAATAATTGCATTGGCCTTTGACAGGGCAATGCAGCACACGGGAGAGAGAAAGAGACGGATGCACGGACAGAGAGAGAGGGAGAGAGAGGGAGAGAGAGAAGGTGCGAGAGGTTAGTGGCGGGTTGGAGTCAGGAAGTGTGGCGGAAAAAAAATGAAGTGTGTTATTTGGGAGAAATGCTGGCGGGGGCTTCTGGCTTGTTTTTCACCCCAATCTCTGCTCGGCGGAGCGATTTCAATACGGCGGCTGTGCTGTCGGTCCCGCCGAGGAAGAGGGGAGGGGGGAAGGGGAGGGGAGGCGGGGGGAGAGAGAGAGAGATGGACTCAACCGGAAAGAAACACGAGTGAAAGAGTGATAGCGGGGTGTCGAGGAAAATTATAGAGAAAGGGAAAATATTGTCGGAGAAATACATGTGAGGAAACAAGGGGGAGCACTTTTGGTATTTATGTACAGAGCCGGGAGGAGAGAGAGGGATGGAGGGAGGGAGGGAGGACGTGGGAGAGAAAACTCAGATCTAATCACCATGATTGGAAATGAGGCCGGAGAGTGTGGGGAGGTGCAACGTAATAATAATAATAATAATAATGAAAAAAAGCATCAGGTGGGCTTCCTGTCTAGCAGGAAAAAAAAAATCAACTCAAGGACATTGCTGTGTGCACAGAGAGAGAGAGAGAGAGAGAGAGAGAGAGAGAGAGAGAGAGAGAGAGAGAGAGAGAGGATGTTGCTACTCAATTTATTTAGCTGAAATTGACCCGGGAGTTCTTCAGACCACCTGTGCATCCGGCTGAATGTTACTGCAGATTGTTTGTTATAGCGATGGGACGACACGTGTGTTGTGTTCTTTCTCCACCTGGAACTCCGGTTGTTGTTTTTCCGACTTGTATTTTTTATGCTGGAGGAGTTGGAGAGGGTGGAAGTGAAACAGCGATCCGGCAGCTCGGCCTCCGTCATCTCCTCTAATTCAACATGCGAACCATGGAGAAAAACGGAGGAGGCGAATACCACACGGGACAGAAAGATGGATGGAGTGGTGGGCGAAGGGAGGGGGGGGGAGAGGGACAGGGGGTCGAAAGACAGGAGGAGATAATAGCGCGATCAGAGTCATTTCCTCCCCGTTAAAGAGGATCATTTGTCGTCTCGACCTCGCTACGCATTCTCCATTCGAAATCCAGAAAGTGACGTAAGCGCACGGCTGCAGGAAAAGAAGAAAACGCTGCATTCGTGCGTCCGCCTCCAGATCCAGACAAATGTGAAATATCTCTCGCAGCTCCAAGTGATTTAGCCGCCTGGTGGGCTGATTGAGGTCTTCCTGAAGAACAAACAGCGGGCGACCAGAAGTGATTTGCCCGAACAGTTAGGACCCGTGTGCGCGTTGACCCGTCTGCAGCGCATCGGCCGAGACAGTTTAATGCGTTTCCCCCCCGACAACAAAACCACAGTTGAGCTAAGCAGAAGTCGCTGCTGCCGCCAACAAGCCGGAGATTTCATTTTGGAGCCTCGCACGACGGGAAACGAGACGGGCCTCAATTTAAATGTAAAACAAGGACGTCGCTCGACCTTTAAAACAACTCGGTCGACCCCGTCTCTCTATTTGTGGGTTCTTGAACTAAAGATGTTGCACCGAGCGGCTCCTTAAAACATTGCAACGGCTAGAAGCTAACGGGACGCCGACGGAGCTACGAGGTGTCGGGGGTGACCGCCGTGTGAGCGTGGCGTCGAACATGTGACTTAAAACTTTATAAATGCTGTGCAAGGTTACTGATAGAAACAAGGGAAATGTGCGGGTGAAATCATGCGAGAGCGACGCTGCATGGTCTCCTCATTGTCTTCATTCTCGCGTCTGTGTTTTGGTGGCTAATTTGTCGAGTTTACCTTGGTTTTTTTTTTGGGTGAGGAGATGAAAAATCTGCCTTTGAACTGTAGATGTTCAAAGCTTCGGTGAATCCGAAGCACCTCGACATCGGAAAAAAAAAAAACACACAAAGAAAAAGCCTCTCCAGAAAACCATGAATACAAGCTCTGAGTGTAATAAGTGAATAAAATCCGCCAGTGGAAGAAGTGAAAGTCCGCTTGGTAAGATTTATTGAAATATGTCTGTGTCGTTATCGGTTGATGGGTAGACTTTGCCAGAGGAGCATTTTGTTTACTTTTGTTTTTTTTATATCTATGAACAAATGTTCATTCCAGCTGTGAGGAATGCAAATATAATGAATTCTTGCATCTCCAGCACATGGCCATCAAACAGACAGGCTTTATCGTGCCTCATTAATCACTTATCCCGCCGCCGGATCCAGATTTAACCCCAACGTCCTGCTGATCAATGCTACACAATAACCTAAAAGCTGGGCTTTTTAATAAGGCTGCAACACATTACGGTCTTCACTGACAGCGCCGAATCCATTTAAATTAAGTTAGGAATACAGATGAAGCGAATGACTTTCTCAAGATGAGGATCGAGTGGAGCTGGAGCGCTAACATTGAGACGTACACAGATTCTCTCTCTCTCTCTCTCTCTCTCTCTCCCTCTCCCCCCGCAGCTACCCTCATAAATATTAACTACAGACCCACGGTAGAAACATAGGCCATCAATAATGCAGCTCCCCAAAACGCTCCTCAAATAATTGCAGCTCCGAGCCGAGTCCCGGAGACAGCCTCCGAGGTGTGTTGCAGCTGTGTTGCCACGGCCTCGTTTTGCCTAAATAATCATTTTCATGTGGAGAGCAGAGGCAGTGCAGGGAGGGGGGGGGGACACTGGTTTATGTGCTTCTTAATGGAGTGTAACTGGGACCCACACTGGTTTGCAACGACTTCAAGGAGACGGTCGACCGCGAACGAGGAAGTGAAGGAAACCGAAGCCGTGGAAGTGCTAACAAAGCGGCGCTCTCCCTCCCCTGACTCCTGCAGAGCGGCAAACGTGTTAAGTTGGTGAAATTGTGGTCAAGCTTTTTGCCGTAATGAGCAATTAACCCCGTTGCCTTTGGCCGTAATTCACAATAAAAACATCAGATATACAGCTGTTTAGCAGCATAATCAACAACGCAACACTGGGGGGAAAAGGCAATTAAACACTCCGGAGGAAAGGGAGCTAAAGGACAAGTGCAGAAGTAATCAGGAAAACACAAAATACATTTCACGAGTGCGCTGCCTCGCCGACGTTTATGTTAAAATGTAATTTATTCCACACGCCACTTCAAAAAACAAAGAAGTTTTAGTCTCATTCGATAAGGAAACCCCAAACCACATCGACTGGAGCGGATCGTTACGACGACACGCGTGTGCGGTTCGTGCAGTTGACGCGCATTTGTCACAAATTATTGATCTGGACGCCAGATTGTGGATTGATCTCCGATGGTGTTAATGCACAGGCACACCTTAATGCCGCGTAACGTGTGCTTTTCGGGGGTAAGAATGAAGGTTTATTGATAGTCCGACCCGAGACAATGCGCCTGGCGTGGCCTCTGACCCCTGACCTGTGACCTATTTCACAAAGTAGTGACCCGTGAAACCTCAGCTGGGCCTGTTTGTCTTTGTCCGCAGGACCTGGAGAAGACTTCAACACCAGGGTTGGACATGTTTTGTGTTCTTTTCTGAGTCAGGAGGTTCAAGAAAAGCATCTCTGATGGTGCATCCGTCACATGAGTGTTGTTATTCTGACATCCAGAGCAATGAAACAGCAGCACACAGCTATCTGCTGCTAACGTTAAGATATAACGGTGTGTGTGAGCTTCTCTGGGTTTTTTTTATAGCCAACAGCAAGCATTCAGCTCCTTGGCGATCTCCCTCCAGCCCGCTGCATTTGTCTTTTTTGTACTGAAAAGAGAAGGTATCGAACAGATAACTGAATCAATGTTCAATCGCAGCTCAATGGAAGTGTTCACAACGCCACATCGAACTCTTCTTCTCTTTATTTCCCTGTTTCCTGTTTCCCTCTGCACTTTAACCAGCTGCTCCATCCCTCACTAAACCCGATCATGGCTCCTCTGTGACCCATGTGTCCTTGCACGTCTCTGTCACACACACACGCACACACACACACACACACACACACACACAGCTGCACACGCAGACATTTTTCTGACAGCCGCACGCTGAGAGAAAAGATGAGCTGCCAACTTTGTCGCATAAAAGTGACAACACACATTCACAGAAGCACACACGCGCACACACACATGCACACACGCACACACAGAGCTGAGTGCATATAGCTCACAATCAGCAACCTCTGTCACAACTGGCTGACTTGCAGCATATGGATATTCCCAGTTCACTTTTCAGTCAAGGAGCTGGATCCAGAACCAGTAGACCTGGCAGCAGCGCTCCTCATGAATGCAGAGTCCCGCGAACAAACGAGGCAACACAACACACAACACACAACACACAACACAGGCTGAAACCCGTTGGTGCCGTCCTCCTGAAGCCACTGCATCAGTAACAGTAAACGTCATGCCATCTCTCTCCTTCATGCCACAGTGACGCTGCATGTTTCTGCAGCCGCTGACCTCTGAGGCGACCCGGCAGGGGGCGAAAAAAGACTGTACTTCTTTGTTATTTTCTTCGTACATACCGATATGCAGCGATGATTGCTGGGTAATATCTATGTCGATGCCATATTCAAGCCTCTATTTCACCTTGTGACGAGAGGTCAGGCTCTACGGTCGCTAGTTCAAGCTGAACATCTGTCCAGACTCACAAGCTGAGCGGGCAGTCGCGCCTTTCCACAGAAAAACAACAACAAGAGTAAAGAATATAACAGCGTGCACCGGGTGCCCCCGTCGTTACCGCCTTATGCCGCCGGCCCTGACCCGGCGGTGACTCACCGATCTCGCAGCTCTCTCCGGAGAAGCCCTGAGGACAGTAGCAGCTATAGCCGTCCCCTTCCTGCAGGCAGCTCCCTCCGTGGAGACAGGGGTTGGTCTGGCATGGGTTGCTCTCCACTGCGAAGACAGACAAGAGTGGGAGACAAATGTGGATTCATTATTCACCACATGGAAAGGAGCAGCGCGAGGATAGTGTTGACAAACTACGACGGGCACCGAGCCAGCATCACGACCCCATTATGCTCCTCTCGCTGCTCGCTGACGGAGGCGGGAGGGGAGCGGAGCGGGCAGACGCCGCGTAGACTCGCCCCGGCCTCCATGACTTTCTACAAGGTGACGGATCGGCCGTTGGTGCGTCTGTCGCGCCCCCTGTTTATCATGACTGATGCTCACGCGGGGCGAAGGACAATGTGCTGAGTCGCCCCTCCCCCCCCCCTTCTCCTGATGTTCTCCTGCATCTCATCCCCAGGTCCTACTGATGAGCCAAAGTCCCCCATAAATTAGCTGATCGGCGCCCAGTCATGCCATGCATACTGGGAGCGGGCACCTATTTTTTTTTTTATGGCACATTACGGCGTTGCGGAGGAGGCAATAAACACATTTTATGTTTGCCGGGGCTATAACTCCATGCCTCTTCACGGGAAAGATTTCGGCGGATGAACGGCGGAGATTTGAGAAGATTAAGTCGTAATTATTGCTCTTATATTTTAGGATGCGGCGGAGGGAGGAGGAGAATTTGACAAGGACGGTTAGACCGCAGAGCAGGCGTCAGAATATTTTTATTCCGTGTGCAAAGAAGGACAGTAGGGAGCCGGCTAGATTAAGTGTCTTTTTATTATCCAATCCTGATAGGATTGCAGCCTCTGACACAATCTGTCAGGCCATCTAATACACTGCATGTTCTCCATAATAACAGCCGGGCTCACTTAATGATGTATGAGCCCAGAGATGCTGGGCAGCACACGGAGTGCAGTTCCCCAGAACGACTGGGAATACTGTCATTTGTATGTGTTGGAGTGCGTTTAATGCGCCAGCGTGCGCGCGCGAGCACGTGCAGGGTGCATTTCTGGATGTTTGTACCGACCCTGACTCATTGCATACTGGTGAGATATAGAGTAACGCCAGGGTGTATTAAATTTCCTCTGATGGACTCCCACTGCTGCAGAGAGGCTGCTGTTGGTTCACAGGAGCAGGAGAGGTGATGGAAAGTCTGCCTTTGGAAATGCAAAAAAGTGATTCGCTGAATGAGAAAAACCATTAGAGACTCATTTCTTAATTCAACATCAGGGAGGGGGGGAGGAAAAAAAACAACATTGTCCGTGATTTGAAAACATACATCACTTAAAGGGTAATGATGTGCTGAAGGAGAGGGTTGAAAGCGCTGAGCAATGAATGGAATAAAGATAAAATGAAATGGAGGAAAAAAGAGCGGAGGATATGGTCAATGTGTGAGGAGAGGAAATGGAGGAAGTAGTTGAAGGAAAGGAGCTGTTTGAGTCATTATATATTCATCCAGATGGTAGCATAGCAGTTAACATAACCACATGAACCACATGTAATATATGCTATTGGTAACTGTAGTTAGAACTACAGTTACCAATAGCAAATGGTGCATGTAGTTATTTTCCAAATCATGCATCGAGCAACCATTAGCATAGCTAGCACGAACAAATGCTAAATCCACATTAATCTAACCCAAACCAGTTAACTATGCACGGTCTAAATGTAACCTGAGTAGTAGTAGTAGTCATATTAGATGCTGTTACTTGCTACTTTCATCAAAAATGCAGCGTAATTGTACCTTTTCTAAGTAGCTAACCCAACACCGTGCGTTGAAAAAGGACAATCTGTTTCCAACAACATCGAAATAAATACCCGATGTGACCTGCGTTGTTGGCTGCGCGTTGTTTAAGCGCGCTCAAACGGTTGGTTCGCCACACGCTCGCTACTCGACGATGCGCTCCATTTTGTCGTCAAATCGAGTGAAGGTGGATAAAAGCATGTCGCCAACAGCAGCTTTCCTGTGTTTTCGTGAGAGAGGAAATAGGGGGAAGGCGGGAGATTATCAGCACGAACCTAAATCTACTTTCCGCCGCTGCTGTCCACAGGAACTCTCCAGGTAAATGAGGTGGTGGGATGTGAAAAGCTATTTTGACTCAAACTTGGCCTACTCTCTCGCTCCGGGTGATACGATTTTGGAAAAATGAGCTTTTCAAGGTGGCTTCACATTTATTCAAAAGATGCTTACAGTCACTTCCCTTCCAAGTGGTGGGCTTCTTTCATCCACTGTGAAATTCAATCTCTTTTTGACATAATATAATAAAATGCCATCTGTTTAGATTTTTTTTTTTTAAGAGTTCAAATAGTATGAGTCAACGTGGGTGTCCTTTAAGACAAAACATGCACAAGATACGGGATATCATGCAGTGAAACAGGCAAACTTAATGTGATACGTGATGTTTCGCTAAAAGGCAGCTAGCCTAGCTTAGCAGAGCAACAGTAATCTGATCATTTATGGTTATTTCTTAGGGTTTAAAGGTGATTTCCCTCAAACAACTAGTTAAAAATAATGAGATATTTCACTCAAAGCCACAAGAGTGAATCTGGTGATGGCCCAACATGAATCAAGGAATCAACAAAGTCTGTGGGGTTCATCCTCTGGGGACCATGAATGTTAGTGCCAATCCATGTGACGATAACTTTATCATCGGATGGATCGGCACGTTGAGATATTTCACCTGATTCTTGAAACCTGTGACCTGTTGGTGAAACCATAGGATCACTTGAATGCATCCTCTGGGGACCATGAATGTCTCACATTGGTAATTAGCTTAAAAAAAGTCACTGTGTTGTTTCTAATCCTAATTCTGTTAACCTACTAATACCCATTTAGTACTTAATACCTTCTCAGTCCAGTGCAATGCTGCTGCTTAGTATTAAAACCTGCAGGTGTCAATGATTGATGTACTTTAAGAAATATTATCTGAACCAACATATTAGTCTCACTGATGGATACGATAACGCTTCCCCTAAAAATACACACCAAAAGCAAAAGTCAGATATGCTGATATAAAGAAGAGTGAAGAGAGTCCGGTTCAGTTTTCAAACGCTTACATTTAAGTTTATAACATTTCACAACATGTGCTCGAACAAAACTCCTCCCCCTGCATTAATCTGTCACAGTTGTAGTGCCAAAGATAAGCCTGACACGCGAGTATCCCCGCATGTGGCTTTTGGTATTAAATTCAAGCTTTAAAAAAAAGTCAATTTGAGTCACCCGGCGCAGGCGGACATGTATCTGCTGCGGCGGAAAGAGGCAGCGATGCACGCGGCGTGACTGACAGCCGGGGGCCGGCTCATCGAGTCGACTTAGCGATGGACGGCTGCGGCTGCCGAGAGGCCAAACTTCTTATGGCCATTCTTCCGGTCAATCGCACCACTGAGGGGTAATGCTGCAGCTCTGCCTCGTGCTGCTAATGCTGCACCGGGCTTTCTTTGTCAGCGAGGAAAATACGACGGAGATATCTTAAAATGAATAATTGATTAGCTCACCGGCATTTACGGCATCCCCGACTGATCGGAAAAACTCGCCTATTTAGAATGTTTTTTAGCAAAGATGTTTTATTTATGACGTGCAAAGGACTCTTCCTCAACCGTCTACTGTACCGGCGCCGATGAGCGGCGGTCGGCGGTACTACAGACACAGAGCTGAGCTGTAGCAGAACAGGACATTGATCCAATCGGCGGACAATTAGTAACGACTTATTAAACACAAATGAGACTGTGCTGCTCTTCACCATCTGTCAACCATCAGCAGCCACTGCAGTCTTCGTGGTGACATCACGAGTACAGTATATAGAGACGTGAGAGAGCAGTTATCGGCTCGTGTGACTCGGGCAACAATTAGCAGGAATGCATGAACACACACTTCCTGCAAGAACACACGCAGAATCTAAGAGTAACTCAAAATGTCACTGGTTTGGTGTTTAAACGTTCGCGTCAGGGCACGAGATGACATTTAACGCTGTTTTTTTTTGTTGTATAATCAGGGAGGCTACAAAGATGTGGAACAAAAAATGTATATGCAAGTTAAAAATTGAGAGAGCGAGAGAGAGAGAGAGAGAGAGAGAGAGAGAGTCGCAGAGGGAGCTATCATACATTTCCTCCTCTCTTAATGCTTGCTGCTAGCTCATGATTAATTACGCACTGGTCTTAAAATAGGTCGCCTCTTCCAGCTCTTCAGCGTGTCTTTCTGATCCTGTGCGAAAGACGGAGGGGAGAAGAGGAAGACAGAAAGCCAAAGTCCCAGGAAGAGGACAGTCTGGTGTGCGCTATGCAGTCGTAGATGAAACAGCCACATCTTCCAACACCAAGACGCGAAGGTTCAACTGCAACATCTCGTCAATCCGGTGCAGCGTTTCCTAAACGGCGTTCTTCTTCTGTGTGACATTTTACTGTTCTGTGGGGGTCATGTTCAGATTTCCCTGAGCCTCTCAAGGAGGAGGGGAGATTATCTCGGGCCCTGTGGCACATTTGGGAAGCTGCTCCCCGATGTCAAAACTCACACACACACACACACACACACGCATACGGGATTTGGAACGGACCATAAAAGAGGATTGCGATAAAGGAAATGTCTTGCATGCCGCCAAGTCCGGAGCTGAGTGCTTTGCAAATTCAACATAATGGAAGCCCGCGTGAAATGGTTGCGCTGACAGAAACACCGAATAAACGCGGGCGACACGCACTCGCACGGTCCCCCCCAAAAAAACTGCACACACACGCACTTACATTTGACTGTACATACACCTGCTTATCGCCCGCCGCGTTGCTGTGCTTGGACTCACTGAACCTTGTAATAGCTTTGCTGAGACGGAGATCATGCCTTGGTCTGTTCAAGTGTCCCCCCCCCCCTTCTCTCCATGAGCGTGATAAGCCATCACCTGGGCCTCCAGCAAGAGTGTTACCGCTCCAGTACATCTCTAAAAGGTACCGAGGCACACAGAGCGGTCGCAGCCATATGGACAGCTGCGCTAAAACTGCTTCAATACGTGCCGCTGTCATCATAACCGTGATGCAGAGTGAAATATTCATATTGTCACTTGCATGGTGAACATGTGTTTCATGCGTTCAGTGATGATGCAGAGCAAGGAAAAAGGCATCCATTATGCAAACGCGTAAGTGGCTCCGCCAACGCTGGATGACACCTGAGCCTGGTCCAACAACACACCGTTAGCAAGAGTACATTAAGCATTTTCTGGAGGTAAAATCACAGTTAAATAATTGGTTGTACTCGCTCGTGTACATGCAACAACTTGAAGTGAACCAGGAAGTTGTTTCATTGACTGTCTTCACTGTGTTAGCCTGTCTTTGTCGGCTGGAATTGGGCCGAGTCGTCATTTTTTGGGTAAGCTAGCAAACTATGTTAGCTTGTCGTTATCCACGGGGCCGAACATGTTTTTTTTTTGGATATTTGAATGTGTAGAGGCAAACAGGAAGTGAGAGGGTCTCCCTAAAAAGCTTGTCGGCTCGAATTGAGTCGTCACTTTTTGGGTAAGCTAGCAAAACAAACAAAACAGTTGTTCGTCAAGCTAACATTTGTTTTTTATCTATCGTCACTTTTTGTGTAAGCTAGCAAAACAAACCAAAAAAGTTGTTTGTCAAGCTAACATTTGCTTTAATCCCAAGATTAAACATAAAGGAGACCACCCGCCTAATCGTATCTTCAAACTGAGATGATTCTTTTTCTCTTTCTGAACATTGAATTACAAAAAAGCACACAGGTGGCCACCTGACCCCAAACCTGAGCGCTTTTTTAGCAATGTCACCTACGCGATGATTGCCCGTACGACCTGTGTGACTCCTGAAGTTTTCCATCTCTCGCCTGCCAGGACGGAAAGACAGACTCTCGGGTAGGAATAGGATCCACGTATCAACGTGTCCCCAGACAAGCGAGTCACTCACTGCGGATGAGCTACAATTACTGCCGTGGCAAGCTTGAACACACACCGGAGGGAAATATGAAACCTATTTCTGCTGGAATATAGATAACACCACATCTCCAGCACAAAGCTGCAGACCCCGAGAGCAGGTCTCGCATTGCTTCGTAGTGATGGATAGACAGAGGTGAGCCACGGGGAGGCGGGAAGGGAGGACAAAGAGGTGGCAGAGGGGAGGAGAGGAGACGCAGAGAGACGGAGAGGTCACGATTACTTGTTGGCGGAGCAGGCTTTGGTTTTTTTGCGCTGATGATGTCAGCGCCTCCATCTAATGTGTGCAGGGGCCGGCGGGCTGCAGCGGGGAGTATTACACCAAAACTCTTCAGACATTCAGTCCGTGCGGTCACACACACACACGACCGGGAGGGTCAGGGCGCCTCGCCTCCCTAAAAGCTTCCAGCTCTTTCCTTTTAACCAACTGCACCAACTGTCAGTCTGCAAGATAAATACCGCCAATTTAAAAGGAGGAAAAAGAAGAAAAAAAAACATGTTTTTTTTTGTAGATTTAGGAGTTTAATCCTACATTTTCTGACACTGAGAATTATGACGCAGGCTGTCGTGAGAGGCCGAGGCTTTTAAATTGTCTGTGTCTCACATTTTTGATTGAGCGTGTGATGCAATGAATGCGGACATGTGGTTGTTAAGACCACAGGACTACAGCGCTATTAATCCGAGGGGTTCACATATGCTATAAAAGGCATTGTGAAAGAATGATAATGTCGTATACTCTTATTGATCTCCCCGCCACAAGGAGATCAGAGCACCTGGCCGCCCGCTGAGCGTTCCCAGGCTGGCGGGAAGTCAGCGCTCAAGGACGACCGACACCTTAGATACTCGGCCGAATCTGGGCTCGAACCCAGCTCTCTGGACCGCTTGAAGGGCTGCAGACGTCTGCATCCTCTGGGAGTGTGTTCACATCGTACAGGGAAGGGGTTTTTTGCGGACGGGAGCAGGTGTAGCGATGTGATTACTGTACGGCGCCGGGGCAGAGCGGCCTCTGACAAACTAGGATTGATGAGCACTGCAGGGGAGGGAGCGGCTATTTCTGTCCGTCTGACCACATGCGGAGGCCGGTGTCGAGCTGCGCCTCCGCGTGCCTGCGAGAGAGTGTGTGTCTGTGTGTGTGGTCAGGCGTGGAAGGGGTGAAAACAACACTGGAAAAATACAGCTCACCTTGTTGTGAGGCCCGGATTGAACTCATGACGATGATTACGGCCTCAAACGAGTTACTGCGAGCCGAAGAGTCGAAATTCAGTGAAATGTGACGTAGCTTCCTCTGATGTACGAGAAGGAGAGGATCATTGGATTGTAATATGTAAGAGAACGCCTTCATGTGTGTAAATGTATGCAGTCTTTTCAAAATAGTTAGAGTAAACAACTTAGTTATGTTTAGACAACAAAACAACTAAGTTATGTTTAGGCAAAAAAACAACTTAGTTATGTTTAGGCAACAAAACAACTAAGTTATGTTTAGACAACAAAACAACTTAGTTATGTTAAGGCAAAAAAACAACTTAGTTATGTTTAGGCAAAAAAACAACTTAGTTATGTTTAGACAACAAAACAACTTAGTTATGTTAAGGCAAAAAAAACAACTTAGTTATGTTTAGACAACAAAACAACTTAGTTATGTTTAGGCAACAAAACAACTTAGTTATGTTTAGACAACAAAACAACTTAGTTATGTTTAGGCAACAAAACAACTTTGTTATGTTAAGGCAAAAAAAACAACTTAGTTATGTTAAGGCAAAAAAACAACTTAGTTATGTTAAGGCAAAAAAACAACTTAGTTATGTTTAGACAACAAAACAACTTAGTTATGTTAAGGCAAAAAAAACAACTTAGTTATGTTTAGGCAACAAAACAACTTAGTTATGTTTAGGCAACAAAACAACTTTGTTATGTTAAGGCAAAAAAAACAACTTAGTTATGTTTAGACAACAAAACAACTTAGTTATGTTTAGGCAACAAAACAACTTTGTTATGTTAAGGCAAAAAAAACAACTTAGTTATGTTAAGGCAAAAAAACAACTTAGTTATGTTTAGGCAACAAAACAACTTAGTTATGTTTAGGCAACAAAACAACTTAGTTATGTTAAGGCAAAAAAAACAACTTAGTTATGTTTAGGCAACACAACAACTTAGTTAGGTTAAGGCAAAAAAAAAAACAACTTAGTTATGTTTAGGCAACAAAACAACTTAGTTATGTTTAGGCAACAAAACAACTAAGTTATGTTTAGACAACAAAACAACTTAGTTATGTTTAGGCAACAAAACAACGTAGTTATGTTAAGGCAAAAAAAAAAAACTTAGTTATGTTTAGGCAACAAAATAACTTAGTTAAGTTAAGGCAAATAAATAACTAAAAAGATTGTGAAAAACCTGGCTAGGTTTAAGCAAAAAACCTACTTAGTTAAAAAGGTAAAAGTAGTGAAACACATTGCTATGTTTAGGTAAAATCAACTTAGTTAGGTAAAGAAAACATCGTGGTTTGTGTCAGAATAACTGCTGTAAGTGGCGTTAGCTACGTTTGTAAGTTACGTGACAAATAAATCAACGATGAATTCATGTTTCACGCGCGGTGCGAACACTGTTCTCCTGGTGAAACCTCCCGCCTGCCCCGTGTGGGGTTTTTGTGGTGTTTGTACGACTTACACCGACTGACGCTGCATGAGAACCGCCCGGTGGAGGTCATGTGACCTCTCGAGTGCCCTTTCTGTTTCCTGTCTGTGTCTGTGGACGTTGTTACCTGCAGTTTTGTGTCGTGTTGCTGCAGGAGGTTGGCGAAGAAAAAAGAAAAATAAACTTGTGATGAAACGTGGAACCCCCGACAGCGGCGCATTAATTATTACTGAGCACGCTGAACGCTGCAATCAACACTGGATTACTCAAATGACTGAGCCTACCGTGCCAATATATTAAACTGTTCCAAGTTATCATTTATTTACAAAGTGCTATGATCAATTTACAGTCACGTCTGCAGGGTGGAAACTAATCCATGTGTCATTTGTTCCTTCCGTATTAAAATGTGAATCCAGAATCGAAAGATGGAAAAAATAAATAAGGGTTGTTTTTTTTTACTTTGATTTTATGCTCAAGCGAAAGAACTGAGTTTGATATTTAATGTGCCACATTTTTGTGACTTCTTTGTGTGTTAAGTGCATGCATATGAGTTACACTGGGTGGTGCAAATTAAACAATTTGTATTTAATAGTTTTTGATTATACATGAAATCATATGCTGTCAACGCAAGTGTCTTTGCTCCAAGTGCAAGGCACTAATTAATCATCCCTATAACACAAATCTGACATTATGAGTCACAAAATCTATATCACATCGACTCTGTGGCCCCCTGTTTTTCATTTTGTATTATTTTGTTTTTATTGTCTGAAACTCATGAATAAATAATGAAATTATTGATTGTTTGTTTGTTCATTTTCTAAATATTGAATCTGGAGAGAACAATTGGTGCACAGATCTAAATCAGCCCTGCAGCTACATTCCACAAAAAGAAAGAGAGGTGGAGAATAACGCTTATAAGTTTGAATATACTTCCACGTTAAAGTTATTGGAAAATGCAAAAGTATAAAGTTCACAGAGACAATTTAATAACGGAGTTTCTGATTCTATTTCGGGACAGACTCCTCTCCGTTTCCAGTTCCACCTCCTTTCAACTGCACTGAATGTTTTCCTCCTCTCAGCACAAACACACACACACACACAGACACACACACACACACAGACACACACACACACACACACACACACACACACTATGAAAAAGTGTGACACTTGCAATTAGCTCCAGTGCCAGAAGCCTGAGACAGCAGAAAGCAGCCGGCGCGCTCTCGGTGAGCACCTCGTGAACCGAGCGTCACACCGAATCAGCAGCGGAGAGGGCAACGCGGGGAGCAACGCGGGGAGCAACGCGGCCGGCAATTCAATGCGACCCGATACGGCGAGACCGACGAAGGAATTGAGGGTCTTTTGTTACAAGAGCGGCACTTGTGGCGTCTCCATTCGTCCTAAATAAATTGCATTATCTGGGCTGTCAGAGTGGAAAGAAAATAATCCATCTTGGCTTATCATCACAAACACATTCTATCCACCTTTTTTTTCTTTCTTTTCCCCCCCTCGCCTCTCTTCAATGTGTCTGTTCTATCAATTTCGGGGCTTTGTGAAATGAGAATATTGAATCAACCCGCATACCCACTTTTTTTTTAAAAATTTATCATCCAACAATATTCCACACGCACACAAGACTGAAAGTGGGGAGTAACAATAACCGTCAGCGACACATCCTGCATTATTCATGTCGAGGCGTACATGATTACTGAAAAGAACATGTTTGGTTTTGCGTCATGTGACGTCCCAGTGCGATGCACATGCACACACACGCCTCCAAATCAAGGGAGGGAGGTACACGCAAGCGAAGGCTTAGCTCCAGTTTTCATGGACAATTAGACGAGTGGTGCAAGAAGCACAAAGACAAATGAGTGTGTTCCTCACCTTGACCTGTACGTTGGTATTTTCGCGGGCCCTGAAAGTGAGAGGAGAGGCCAAACAAATACAAGCGACCTGCGAATCAATGTGTGCAATTTGGCGGTGTTGGTATTCTTCCCAACTCATTAAATACTGACCCCGGGTCAGCGGCGCTTCGCTTCAAACTCCGACGCCGGAGTCAAACCTCTCAGGAGCGGCGCAGGTTGAAATGAGAACGTTCGTTCCATATAAGAAGCGGTTAAATGTGTAAGTTACGGAACAGATGAAAAGGTAATAAGAGACTTAAACAGCAGTCTCCTGGGTGAAAGTGTTTGTTTGACTCATCCGTCATCAACGCACGGGGAATTTCCTTCCCTCGTGACGTCTAAGATGTCGTACCAAGAGCCGGCCAACACAAAATGATCCTGAATGAAAGACATCAACGCCTCCATGAGAGACTCTCCAATCGCTTCACAGATTTAGATCGACATCAACAATGCAACTGTCGTGAGTGGCAGACAAAATGGGGGGTAACATGGACTGTCTTATGAGTATCACTGAGCGCATTACTTATCTTCTATCTCCCTACGGCCACCTGAAGGCAACGGGACTGCGTCTGCACACTTGACAGGTCCCGTCAACGCGCTCCATGATTGATTTACTGCGGCGGCCTCGATACAATCGCACACGACCGGCACGACGGCTGCTGCAAAAACCCCACAAGCCGCCCTCAACTTGAGACGCTGAGCTCATTCCTGTTTTACATTTAGAGGTTTTTGCTTGTTTTCGTGTTGTTTCACATGAAAGGCACTCACAATCTAATTCATTATAATCATCATGGACCAAAATATGTGTCAAAATAAGGAAACTGACAGGTGACTCGCCCTCCCTAACCTCGCAGATTTCTGGATTTTGATGCCTTTAGAGGCTCAGTAACGCTTCAAAAGACAAGCGCTATGCTTCACCATTATGCAACCCCATACACTTTAAACTTAAGTTAAAGAAACCCTGTGAAAAGAACTCATTGGATGTCATTTTTTTGTATATATCTGTATGTTGGACTGAAATCATGGTTGACACGATTGACTGACAAAGTGTTGCATGGTAGTTTTGATTGTTTTGGTTATTATTATATATTCTTTTTTACTTATTTACTATTTGTGTGTTTTCTGTCCTCGTGGTTCTTCTTGACCAGACGCACGGTTAGTTTTTTTGTATTCTTTCTGACTTTTGAGTGTCGTAAACGCACACAGCACTCATGGGAAAAAGTATCACGGATTTGTAAAAAAAAAAAAATACAATTTTTAACTTCAACATTCTCCAATTACGACTCTGACTGTGCGACTGCTTTGGTTCAATCTCAACAGGAAGTCAGGAATCCAGCGGTACCTGCAGAGTCGTCAGCGTGGGTTTCATTACAAAAAGCACACATGCAAATGTGATCAGACACTCGCTGGCTCCACACATGTAAATTCACCTTACGAAGGGCACATCGTAAGCCTTCCGCAACACATTTTGTGGCGCGTGAACAACACTTTTTTCCCCTCATTTGGAAAAGCTGATTTGCGCCGCTCTCTCACATTTGGTGAGTCACTTTCATGGCGTCCCACTGAGGTTGGCGCAGCGGCTGAGAAAAGTGACGATGCCCAATCGCGTGACAATGATTCATCGCCCCAAAAAACCCTCCTATTTATATTCCACTTCTCCCAAACGTCTTGCGCATGTTGCACCGCGGACGCGAACAGGTCGGCTCGGGCTCAAGCTCCACTAACTTTGCACAAGCGCGGCTCGCCGTGTTGTGCGGCTCGCTGTGAATACGCCGTCACAAAATAACCCAAAGTCGGAAAGGGAAAGCAGGAAACACACACACACACACAGATTGGGGATCTCATCCTCTCTCGCCTGCGTGTTCGTATTCCACTGTGGTTACTATCAAGAAGTTGTTCTGACAGCGGAGCAGCATTATTCGTGGAAGCTGTGGGCAGGAGGCTTTGCCTGGAGACCTGTTTAAAACTCAACAAAGAAGAACTACTTTGCGTGACCTCGCTGTGGCCCCTGCCAGCTGAATCTCTAAAACGACGCTTGCTTCTCCCAAAAAATTCCTCCAGGCCTCCTCAGGTTGCTATTTGCAAACATTTATTTTTATAACTCACCAGACTCTGTAATTTACACTTTCATGTCCGCCACTCGCGGCACTTCAGACGCCGTCGTCCCGCTCGAGGCTTTTAAAGGGATAGTTTGGATGTTTTTTCGACGTGGGGTTTGCATGCAGTACTCAACCATAGGAAGTGTGTGACTAACAAGAGATGACACACAGGAGTTACTGCGCAGAAGCACGGCAATGTAACGCGATGGACGGGGATGCCGGCACAACATATTTTAGCCAACTTTAAAGAAAAAGAAAAAAAAATCAATGTCCTGAAATAGATTTATACTTTGATTTTAAGTTATATTTAGAATATTTCGCCAGTTTAATTTGCCATGAGATGCCGATACGGTCTATGTTTCCAGCAGGGATCTGAAATCAACGCTCTCGCCACCAGACTCCATTGAAAAAAACACTTATTTTACCTCGTTGAACACTGCAAACTGCCTCGATCGCTGTGCCTGTTTGTGTTATTGTGTGACTTTGGTTAGTGTTCGGATTCACCAAAGACACACAACAACACAAACAAACAAACCGAAAGCAATGCCTGTATTCCACGAGGGATAATTACTGGTATTTTTGGGGGGGTTGCTTTGTTTCCTCATAGGAAAGTCGTGAAAATATAACTTTTTTTGGTGGACCTTTCTTTTTGGGCGCTTACATTTGGATGACGTGAGGTACATTTTAAGAGATAAGATAAGATAATCCTTTATTAGTCCATCAGTGGGGAAATTACAGGATTACAGCAGCATTGCTCACAAGTAAATAAAGATAAAAAATCAAGTAATATAAATAAACAGTAGAACGGAAGAAAAACAAAATTTAAATTTACAGTAAGAAGAATGTTAAATATACAGATGGTATAAAAATGTGTATACAAGTACTTAAACATACTTAAAAATGTGTATAAAACTACTTGATGTCTCGTAACTATTTAACCAAACTCGGGGCGAGCCGGCCGTCCCTCGCTGAAGGCAATATGGCGAGAACCTCGTCCCACCCCGGCTTCAAACACATCCAAACTATCCCTTTTAATTATTTCCCTGCCTGTGAATGCTCCCTGCTGGGGCCGCTCTGTGGGGTGTGTCTGACATGCCCTACACGAGGAGGCCCCTCCACCCTTCCTCCACCCCTCCACCCCGCTGGGGGCTGGCTGCCGCGTGATGCGTTGTGACTGACGCCAGCAGCGCAAAACACCGCCGGCTGCCACCGCTCCCGCTTCTGCCTTCAGCGCCGGCGAGAGTGAGAGGGAGTGAAGTCAGTCAGGCAATCTGGCAGCTCGGAAAGAAAGGAAAAAAAACCTCCAGCTGGGTGCACTCATCCTCGCCGCTGCCGCTCCTCTGGAGCTAAAAAAAAAAACCCCACCTCAATTTGAAATCATGCATTTTTCGCCGTTAACCTTGGCGGCGGGCGGCTCCGTTTCTTTTTTTTTCTTCTTCTTTTGTGCGTGCAGTGTGCTCGCATGTGTGACTGCAAATGGAGAATGAGAATGCGTCTCAGGGACGCCGCGGTTCAGATCTGACGGAGCTCCTATCCGCTGAGCAGGTTCCCATCATAATAAATCTGAACTCAGATCCTCCTGGTTTGTCGAGGTAATAAAAAAAGCAGAGCGACTGTGTTCTGCTCGTCCGTCTCCTCTCGTTGTCCTCCAACAGGACGGACCCGTTCGGTTCAGATAGAGAAGTGAAACATTCTCTCAGTGAGGAGGGGAAGCAGATTCTTGGCGGCTAATCTGATAGCGCCTGAATGCTCCATTGTGACGGTCACATAGCCGGGGTCGTATTCCTTCTGACGGCGCCCTGCCGAGAGCCATCCCATCATTTCCCATTTTGGCGGCTTCGGAGAGGTGACGGCGCTTGATGAAATTCGACGCACCCTCAGGGGCCCTCGGGGGGGCCTGACAATCCAAAAAACCCGAGATTCAGGGATTCATCGTGGAAGACAGTGAGTCCCTTGTCTGTTTTTTTTTAATGGGGTTTAATGACACACGGCTCCCCAGAGTTCTTCTCTCATCTGGTTAACAGAGGAGACAGAATTAAAACGACTCAGAGGAGACGCCGACAAGCAGCCGATGAAACCATCGGCTGCTTGTTTGTTTTACTTTGCAAGTTTGAGTTTCGGCTGCTGTGGGAATAGCAACCGATTATTGTAAAACTCCCCCCACAACCCAAATATGCAAAGTTATGGAAAGTTAAAACGCCAGGAAGAGACCTCCGACATTTCTCGGAGCGATGCCCCGTGCAGTGCGCGTGTGAGCGTACTGACCGAACAAATACGCAATTTTTAAAGGTCACGTGTCGCGCGCTGGGGGAAACAGGAAGCGACGTTAACGCGGCACATTTGCTTCGCCGCCCGACTTGATCAGAGGAGCCGTGATGTGAGAAAATATTCATAAAAAAAACAACGACGACACAACTTGGTTGTTTTTTTTCCGCCACCAGCACGAGTCAAGAGATCCAGTCGTTCATCCGCCATAATGGGAGCTCTGGGTCACGCGAGCTGGGAAACAAAATACAGCTGTGATGAGCGAGAGTCGGAATAATCACCAGGTTTTGTTGTGGCAGCAAAGATAATAAAGCATTTTTATGATGCTGTAAAAAACGCCGGTTGAAGCGAGCTTTTCTGTTATGTTTTTCTGGCTCGCAGCGGAAAATTAAAGCCGAGTTTTGTCGGTGCATGAGCTTTACAAACATAGCTGTTTGTTTCATTGACTTTTTGCATGTATAAATCAACGCTTTCTATCCCCCACAACACTCACCAGTGCTTTTGCTTGAGCGTTTTCTTGCCTGCTACACATAAAAACCCCTCTCTGAATTATTTAGTCGCCGTTTCAGTTTAACGGTTCGAGAACCAAACAGCACTTTGCGAACTGGCAAATATTTGCCTTTCATATCGCAAAGCGTGCTGCGATGTTCAACAACCTTTTTTTTCCGGGCACGGCGCTCGACTCGATCCGGGGAGAGACATCGCGAGCCCGCCGCGCTCGCACACACACACGTGTGTTTACAACCACGAGAGCTTCCGCGAGAACTATTTAAGCAGGACTTAAATTCAACATGATGTACGACCTCGTAGCTTCCTGGAGACTGATGGCTTCTGTCTACGCGCTCCCTCCCTGCTCCATATTCAGCGTTAATCTGCTCACTCTTCTTAATCTTTACCTCTGTCCTTATCGACTGTTCCTCTCTTGGTGCTCAGTCTACACCGTATCAGTTGTATTACCTGTCATTTCGACATTTTGTTGCCTTTGTTGTGTGTTCGTTCCCTGTTCGTTCAGCTCTCCAGCTTCTCGCCCGGCCCTGGTTGGATAGTCAGCCTCTATTTATGATAAAGAAGTCGTACTTTTGCAGATTTTGTAGAGGGACGTGTTGGTAGATTAGACCGGCTTGTCTTTGCTAAAGTCACTTTAGAAGTTACAGGCACCAGAATTGAAAGCAACCCGCATGTTAGCGGTTATGTGGCCTGGTCTGCAGTCACCATCTCGGTCCTTTTCACAGCAGAGAATTACAACTTGTGGATCTATGTGATGCCATTGGGCATAAACACACTTTCCCCATAGACTCATATGGGAAGGAAACATCTGTTTAGCAGCTTTCCTTCCCAGTAAAAACACTTGAACAGCCCTTATTCTAAACATTAGGCAAGGTTGAAATAAACGCTGATGCTAATGGCTCTATGGACCCCATTGATGTGAACGATCTGGGTAAGTGTGTAGTCAAAAGTCAAACTTTTTCTGCTTCACAAGCAACTTTCATATAAATGAACAGGGTCCCGCGCTCCTGAAGGTAGACTGAATGTATTCCACTCGCAGCTTGTGCTTTTAAATTATTGTCACACTGAATAAAGGCCCGTCCAGCTTCACGGGCACATTGTCCCGTAGCGCTGACAGCTTGGCGGTGTAGCAGCAGGGGGCGGGGCTAAGCAAAGGGTCAATTATGTCCCCGTTGCCTTTGAGTGAGTCACCTTTCCAGTGAGCCAGCATGCACTGTACCAGACCGCACCGGCCCACCTGAATGGCACAGGGCCATAATTAATGTTATTAATTACACCTATGTTTAGCCTGCAAAGACCTGTCAGAGTGACTGCTCTTAGAGGAACACATCCATATTTGATGGCAGCCCCGTTGCTCCAGGGTGACACACTCTGCTTATGGGGAACTCCATTACCCACAATATGAGATTAGCATCACCAGACACACAGCACCGTGTTTACTCCCTTCTGATATAGAGGCTAATCTGAAGGGGCTGGTTCTGCGTAGGGAGAGTCTGGGAACACATTACTAGCTTTAGCAACGTAGCCATCCGCGTGGGCTTCGGTAGCGTCAGGATAAGGCGGCCGGAGGTCACAAAGGAAAGCTGTCAGGGACTTTTTCATTTTTGCCGGTGAGGTGAGCGACAGATGAGGCATCGATTACCTTTCTCTGGTCTCTTTCCCGTGAGAGACAATGATGCGACTTTGACGTTTTTTTGTAATAAACAAAGGTTTGATTTCTATTACTTACTTTCTATATCTCCTCCGCAGCCCTGAACCCGAAAGCTGGAATCAGAGGATCGTTTCCGATTCACACAAAAGTTTGCGCTTTAATTCATTTCCAGTCATCAACAGACGAACCACATGAAGGTTTGACTGCATCACATTGTACTTAAGCTCATTTCCAACACTCGGGTTGCTCCGTTATTCCCCCGGTTAGCCGGATACAAAGAGCCCGTGCTCAGTCGGTACAGAGTGCTGCGTAACGCCGTTTCATCCCACACCACGACGGAGCCCAGTGGCCCTGAAGGCTGTTCTTTAACAAAATCCCATTCATTTAATATGCGGCAGCCAATAGCAGAGGATTAGCTTTCAGCAGGAGGGTTTGATATAGAAAAAAATGGAGGAATTACACCATGAAAAGAAAGAAGAGAAGAGACACTTGGAGACGAGAAGCAGATAGCGGGATGACAGATTAGGCAGTGGATGGATTTAAGGGAGGTGACACTTTGAAAAAATAAAAAATAAAAAATGTAAACGTCAGACGAGGATCCTGCTGAGGGTTGGGGATCTCACGGGTGGACAGATACGGTGAGACGACAATTGAATTGTGTTGCAACACATCGGAGTTCAGGAGGCTATCGAAACATTATGCCAGCGAGAGTCATGACAATGACCGGAAGAGTAATAAAAGACATAAAATCAGGGTGGACGTGGAGCGAGGGAGAGTGAGAAAAGAGGGAGGGAAAGATAGAGGAAGATAGAGGAAGAAAACGGCGGAGGGAGAAAAAAATCGATAGACTTCTTATATGCAGCAGCGAGAATGTGCCCTCTCGCTCCAGACGGCCTATCCAAGGACTCCAACCGCCAGCAGACAAACTGAACATCCATCCACAGACACAAACTGATAATATGTCCCCGTCTCCATTTATCTCTGTCTTTTCCCCCCTTGCATCCACAAACACACACACACACATACTCACACACACACACTTCAAGCTACTGGCTCCTCTCCTTCAAATTTAACACTCTAATTTGGTTGCGGGCTGGCTGCCGTGTCATCGATGCCGCCAGAGCTCTGATGTATCTCGGGCCCGGGACGAGGCCCGAGTCAAGAAGGCGATAACTCAGAGGCATCGTGTTCCCTGTTTGCCTGAACCGACACCGGAAAGTTAACCCGTTGAAAACTGTGGAACCAGTTTTGGCTCCAGATCTGCTTTTTCTCCCTGTGTTTGAGTCGTCGTAGGAACTCCTAATTAATTCCAATACTTGTGTTTATTGTGTGTATTTGTTCAGCAAAGTCTTGGGGAAAAATATCTGCAAAAAAAACAACACTTTTAAAAGATAATTTGAGCGTAACTATGAACATTCAGCATGATATGAGCCAGATTCCCAAAAAAAAAGCCTCCTCAAGTGGTCAATAAGACACCTTTTTGGAAAGGTTTGGACCTAAAAGTCAACGGAAATCACACCAGAACAAAGCCTTGGTCTGTTATGAAGGAGTTTCAGTCAAAAAAACTGTGTTGTTTGGTTCAAAAATGGAAAAATTACGTATTTTGTGCCAAAAGATTGTCTGAATGGGGCATGCTGGGACTGAAAATGGGAGCGGGAGTTTCCAAAAAAGGTTAAAAGGCTGGACGGACTGCGTCCCGTCCCGCCCGCCGTGCTTCGTCATCAGACCTACGGCGCTGTGAGCCGCCCGGTACGATCCCACGCCTACTGAGATTCGCTGGACTAAGAAGCCGCTTTTGTAACTTTCCTCTCGGTGTTACAAACTTCCATAAATACTGACTTTAGGATTAGACAATATGGAAATGAAGATAGGAGTTATTAAAAAAAAAAAAGACATAAAAGGAGACTTGTTTACTTTCTCACAGAAAAGGATTAAGACGTACTCCGTGTGTGTGTGTGTGTGTGTGTGTGTGGCGTGGGGTGGATTATGGAGGTTTACTCCTGAGCGAGCTTGGCACGCTGGTGCTTCTTCACATACATTTAGTCTTCATGTGTTCGCGTGCGTCCACCCATCTGTGTGGGTTTAGCTGGAGGCCACAGCGTCGGGGGAATCGGAAAGCTGGACGTGGTGGATGCTTTTCTTTTCAAACCAGCGTCTTATCACTCTGATATACGGCCAAATAGGACACAGAGGGGCTGAAACTGGGCTGATAACCAACAATGGACGAGGATTGGAAGAAATGTAAAGAAAGAAGAGGAGGAGAGAAAAAAAAGGAAGAGGAGCTGGAAGGAAGGACGGGAACATAGATGAGGAGCGACGTGCTCGCTGGAGGCCCATGGGAATGTGTTAGTGTGGCTTCTGATCATTGATTAAAGAGGTTCATGTACTCCCACCTATAGCAGAGTAGAGGACACACTCACCCCTCACACCCTCTCTCTCTTTCTTTTTCTCCCTCCCCCAATTCTTCCTTCCCAGAGCTGTCCATCCATCTGCCCTTTCCCCCTCCTCTCTGTCTCTATCTCTCTGCTGTAATGGGCGGACGACCATTGGTGTAATTTCCACTGTACTATAACTGACAACTACAAAAGGTCACTCAGAGGGAGCGGCTCTCCTGCTACTAATCACTCAAACCAGAGCAGGTCCATTCAAATGTCACCGTACCAGAAATACAGAAGTAGATGAACAGCGCGCTCCTGTACTCCTTTTCATTCTTGTGTTTGTAATGAACTATTTAACATTCAATCTTCCTGCAATTACTTAAAACCAAAATCTAGCTTCTCTGACATCTCAAAGGTTCACTTCGTTAATGGACACAGTCATGGTCAAATTTAACCCCAGCAAAACAGTTTCGTGTTCAAGCAAACCACGGATGTGTTGAATGTTGACATTTCTGAACCAAAAATGTTTTGCGTAGGCAGCAAAACTACTAAAATGAGTTGAGAGATCATGCTTAAATGGTTATTCATGTTTAATATGAATGACTTTTTACTTACTACTGTAACAACGTGACAAAATAACTTGACTTTCTGATACAATGTAACAGTTTAAAGTAACAAGTTAACAAATAACAACCGGAATGCAACAACTGAAACAATGTAACTACCCGCTTAACAATCTTATCCATGTATATTCTTAAACTCACACGGTTCACATCCCCTTCCTAACGCCTTCACTAGACTGCGGCACGTGTTATTATACCACCCCAACGTCCAATAAGAGTCTCTTGATATTCTACTTCAGTTTATTGGTTTTGACCGAATGAAAAAAGCCTTGACATTCAACACAATCGAGGTTTGCAGGAAGCTGCACTGCCAACGGATTTTTTTTTTTTCCCTGGGCGACTGCCAGTCATACCTTCCACACAGCCTTCCACCTGAGCTGAGCCTTTGCACTGTTTTTGGTTTGCGGCTGACTTCACCTCAGCTTCATCACAGTATTCTCTTTCTGCTTGTATGTCTCTCCCCGAGGACAATGGGTAACGGGAGCGTGTTCATAAATGACTCAACAATGGAGGCAATGAAGTGGTGAATCATGTTGGTAAGCATGTAAAAAAAAAAAAGTTGATGTAATTTCTATAAACAGAATAAAGATGCGTTATTAATGAGGTGCATGTATTCTGAATATGCTGTCTTCCTCATAGTAAGTGGCATAAAAAGCCTCATGTATATGCAGCTACTGGATGCCGAGCAGCTCTGACCTCTCCGTGTGATGACTTGTGAAGAAAAGTTTTCAGAAAGGCATTTTTCCTGAGCCGGATGACTAATGATCCAAGTCAGAATTTTCAAAAATGTATTTTCAAAAACCCTGAAAATACCCGACACGCCGAGGATGAATGAGTGGCATTAGTGTGGCAGAGAGACGCCCGCGATGAATATTGCATTCATTCCAGACAGACAAACATCAAACACAAGCAAACACATTTTGGTTGATTGCAAATTCGGCACAAGGACGAGAAGATTGTAGTATTGTTGCATGTCGTTGTCGTGTTTCTTTTTTTTTTTTACTCTGTGGGGTTCTGCCACAGTAGCAGGTCCATTAACTATCAAGAGAAATCAATGTGGGTGTGCTGAGGCGAACAGCATGGACAATGCTATTATTGTGAAGTTTGTGAGGAGGGGCGGGGGTTGAGAGAAAGAGAAAGAGTGAGAGAGCAATGGAAAAACTTGAAAACGAGAAAACAAGAAGCGACAGTCAATTACAAGTCCCATCTTGTAGTTTGTGTCTACATTGATTTGTTTTGGGACTCGGGATCTCGGGATCTCGGCCTCTCGCCAGTTCACCTAATTGCACTCGCTCTGACCCACTAATTACTTCACTAAGACCTGGTTGGTCTCACCTAAGTGCCGCTGCCTCGCTGCCTGGGAGCCGCCTCTCCGAACCAACGTGGGAGGACGAGCGAGAGGAGAGAGAGCGAGCACGCCTGGATTACGAATGCACAACGCGAGTCAGAGCAGCAGAGAAGTGGGAGAGATGTAGAATGAAACAACAAGAGACAGGCACAGTAAGGACCCGGAGGTGTATGTATTTCAGGTGGTTTGCGGAGGCTGCGAACTCGCGCGGAGGGCGTCTGTCAGCGTGCCGTCCTTCACCTCAGGACAGCGGCGATGTGAGTGATGTTCCTCACTCTCGCTGAGTGGCATATACATAATTAAATAAATCGCTACTGATTAGAGAATCAGTCATCATCATGGTGAAGATAATGGCGACAGCCAAGTTCATTCATCGAGGGGGAGCTCACGTACCTGGCGGGGCGAGCCCGAAGGCCCAGTTGGGTACGAGGATCCCGAAAGGGTTGCCCGCGTCTTTGCCGTCCTTCGGCGCCGGAGATTTGTGGTCCTCCGACTTCGGGCCGCCGCTTTTGAACGGCGTCCACCGGCTCCCGACCACAAAGGAGTCTGACACCGCAGACCTGGATTCCATTTCTGTGGCGCCGACGTTGGAGCCCGACGCGATGGTGGTTGACCAGACGGCGCCCGCGGCGGTTTGAGATCCGGCGCCGGGCGCCGGAGGAGCCGAGAGGTCGGCCGTCGTTTTCTCCCTCGCTTCCTGAACCCACGAGATGGAAATGGACGACTCCTCGGTGGTGGCGCTCTCCGAGGACATTTCCGTGGTGGCCGTGACAGCCGTTGCGGCGACGGGATCCGTCCTCGGCGGGTCTCTGGTCGCTGCCGTCGCTTCGGAGGTCGTCAGCGCCTCCATGGGGGCTCTTTGTGTGGATGTGGCCGCCTCCGTCCTGTTGTAGTCTTTGCCGTTCTTCGTAAAAGGAGGGGCGAAGCCTGAATTGGAACTACTTTCTGCCCTTCGCGATGGAGCCGAGGAGAGATCGGCGGTGGGCCTGTGGACGTAGAGGATCTCTCCCCGGGCTTCCTCTGCTGTGTCTGGCCCTGGGGGGACCCGAGGTGGGGTGGTGGGCTGTTGCACTAGCTGCCACTGGGACAGAGTGGTGTGCTCCGCCACAGTCACCAGCTCCGTCTGACTTTGGCCGAGTGAAGACTTTGCTTCCGCGCTTCTGCTTTCGGCTTTCAATCCAAACCCGCCGGGAAGGTCGCTCCCGTCGCCGCTCCCCTCCGTCTCTTCCCCCGATGCGGTCCTGGCGGCCGACGGGGAGTTGACGTCGTCCCCCTCCTGGTCCTTCCCCTGGCCGGAGTAGTTTTCCGGGTTGTCCCGACGAAGGGACGTGGGCAAGGTCATCACCTCCAGCGGCCCCGCTTTGGCCTCCAGGGGCCCCCAGGTGGGGCGTTTGCCCGCGTAGGCCACGTTTCCAGGGGGGCCCAGTTTCGAGGCGCGCATGGATTTGATGGCCCACCGGAAGTGGCTGCCGGGGCCGGGAGCCGAAGCTGGGCCGCGCCCGGGGCCCCGAGGACCGGGCGGCGACGTCTCGTTTGGACCCAACGTGGTGAATCCTAACGGGAACACAGAGATGGAACAGACTAATTAACATGGAGAGGTACGGGGGCTGGATTTAATTTTATGGATGTAGAATTAGCAATTAAAACTAAAGCCTGGCTTACATGAGCCCCGTGTAGCTGTTACAGGGAGCTCAGTTTCAGGATGATAATGAAAACAGGAGTCTGCCAGGATCAGCGTGAGCGTGAAGCACGGCCCGGTCGTGTGTGGATCACGTCACGGTTGGTTTTTACTGCAAATTTTCTTCTTTTCTTTGCCCATCTACTTGGGATTTGTAATGTAAAGCGACTCAGGTTCGTGTAGAAAGTGAGTAGAAACTTAAAGTGAGCAAAAACAACCGCTTTCCATTTGTTCTCAAAGCCTGCTACTACAACTTTAGGGACTTATTAAAGCCAACGGGGAGAACGCAAGACATATATTACACTTCAATTATGTAATTTGTAATTAATTTCTCATGATTCGACCGCTCTTCTGCTCTCTCTCTCTCCCTCTCGTCTCGTCTCTCAAACTGCAACCGACACAACAACAACTCTAAGCTTTCCGCAAATGAATGTGCAATCACGTCGACGTCATGCAAATTGGAAAAAGATTCGGCAACGCAGCGCGAGGAAAACACTGCCTTCTGTTTTAAAAAACGGAGCCTTATTTCCCGGGAGATTGCACCTACCGAGGCAGACAGAACTGACAGAACTGTACATAGAAAGCCGTCGGCCTCATTATTCTAAGGCCCTTACATCGTGCGATCAACATTTTCATAATGATGAGTTAAAGTCTATCGCCACTCGAGGAATTAGGAGCACATCCATCGGGACGGTGTCCCACCTGTTTACAGAGCTTCATGGAACAAACAATACGAACACAACTTTGAAACTTGAAGCTATTTCTGTATTCATGACTTAATGAGCAACAACTAAAGACATGAAAAAAAAAAACATCTTTAGGTATTATGGCTGGACATCAACCTCCATACTTTACAATACAAATATTGCCAAATCCTGGTGCATGAGAGGATGTGGCATCAGGGTTTTCACACAGATAAAGAGCACAAACAAAAGTGTGAACACAGAAACCTCTCATGTGACAAACTGTTCTGACTTTGACAAACAACTTATGTTCATGGAGGATCTCGTTCAACATCTGATCCCCACTATAATTCCCCTAAAAGTCTTCTAGCCATTTCTGTTTTTTTCAATTATACCAACTATACTAAATTGCTTCTAAAACTTAACAGTAAAACCTTATTTTGCAGGTATCCTCATTTTATGTGAAAAATTATTTTTTTTTCCTACTAAAGCTGTCTCGCTGAACCGCAACCTCCAAAAATCTGTTGAAATTTGTCTTCTTTGCAATGAATATATATATATTTTGTCACATTTTGTTTTACACGTTGAAACGGTCACTTTCATAAATGGGAACCTTCATTTTAAAATTAGATTTTCTCTCCTCAAAAGGAGCTCTAGTGAACTTCTATGTGTTAAAACATCAAATATCCCAACAGACATTTTTATATTAGAAGTGCGGCGGCCCTTATTTGATCATCATGATCCTTTTTTATTTGCACACACGCCCATGAAGCTTAATCTGCAGTATGAAGTCATTTCTCAGTCCAATTTTTTTCATCATTTTGGTGAAAGACCACATTTCTACTCCAAAAACGATCATAAAAAATTTAGTTATAGACATTTATTTACATGTATCGACCATTTTATTCATATATTTCACTGCTTTTGAGAACCTTAAACCTTTAGGAAACCAATTTCCATCACCAAAACCATGCGCCCACCTGAGTAAAGTTATGTTTTCACAAGAGATATGAAGAATTTCCCAAAATCGAGATTAAATTATTCAGCTTTAGAGTCATATTTTCTCTTTACACTCTTGCCTTATGACAATGGCGCCTCATTATATAGATAGCTGAGATTGTTCTGCAATGCATGATATGAAAGATGGGCATGTATCTTATATGCAAGTGCCTTAAAATGGGAATTTAAGAAATGAGGGGCTCTTAACATGTGCTTGGTGAAGTGTGTTGAGGATCTGCAAAAGACCCTCAAATTGAACTTGGAGTTAGGTTCAATGTCTCTTCCATCCCTCCGTTCTTTTCGGCTTCAGTTCTCTGTAATTTACTGTAAGTTGGATGTTTTCGGGGCTTCTGTCCTCGCCAGTGGAGCTGATCAGTGCGCCCACCAAAGCCGCTGGAGTTTTCAGACGAAGATGGGAGAGCCGGACACACACACACACACACACACGCCAACACACCAACACACCAACACACCAACACTCCAAAGGGATGGAAGAATGTATTCAAAGTAATTTCACACTTCTCTTCTCCGTCCCTGTTTTCCTATTCCTCGTGGATTCTTTTACCCCAAACAACTTCCCCGCAGACTCACACTTTCCTGCGGTGGGAGAAGCCATGTGGAAAAAAAAACCCACGATAACTAAATGAATGACTTTCACCGCGACAAGTTTCATCTCGACCTGTTTATTTAGATGAAGTGGCCCAATGTACCTTATCAGCTTACGGCTTTAAACCAGACACTGTCTACACCATCAATAATTCATCCCGTCTGCATGTGTGACTCACAGCTGGTGTGTTTGTGCGTGTGATTTAAGGGCACACACACACACACAGTCGTGTCACTGAGAGGCCTCGGCTAGTGTTCCTCCCATCACCATCACCATCATCATCATCATCGCTCAGCTCGGTTTCGGCCGTTCCTCAGTTCAGCCGACGTGCCTGAAAAGCGTAGCGATGCTGCGGCAACGCAACCCGGCACAACAAATTAACAACTTTCCCCTGAGGGAGGGGGGAAAAAAACATACACAAGTATGTCCATGCATGAAATATTAAATCTTGTGTGTAAATTATTCAGAAGGTCCGCTGGTGCCTTATGCCCAAGTGAGGTTTACGAGCCCGAGGTTCATCTCTGGATAAAACCGTGTAGACCGCGGTAATTGCCGTATTAATAACCCAAATAGCTAATTGCATACTTTTACTACACACTCCGATGAAAGTGAGAATAATTAAACACATTAATCTGGTGTGATCAGCCATGTAATGACCCGTGTAATAAATAAAATGAGACAATTAGCACCGGGTTTGGATGATTTGCGCGCGGCTTTTTAAGTTTCGGCACCGACGCTGCAAATCTGTCGGCGGCGGCGGAGCTCGGGCGCTGAAATGTGGCAAAACAAACTTCTAATAAACCCCCCCTGTTCAGACGGTAATTGTGTGCTTCCACCGCAAGTGGTTCTGCTGTGTTGACTCCACTTTACCGGAGTAAACAGGCTGAGAGAATCCCCCGGGTCAGGCGGACATGATATTAAATTGTGAGAGTGGAGGCTGACAATGAGAGAGACACACGGCAGCTGAGAGCACCTCGGTCTGCAGATATGGCTAAAGATATACCTAATGAAAAAATTACACGTATATGTATACAAATAAAAAAGGCAGAGGAGAAGTTATTGCATGTGAATCATCATGACAGTCTTCCATCACATAAATTCAGACGAGACCGGCGGTTTCAGTCGAGGTTTTGAACGTCAAGCTCATTCAAATCCTAACGCCGCTCAATATCGTTCAATAAAATACCCCGAAAAATATATTTTTGATCCGCAGTGGAGATCATTCAAGTCGTCGCTCTAAGTTTAGAGGCCTTTTTTTTGGGATTTTTTAATATTGAAAATAATCTCAATCAATGTTTGAATTCAAATGTTTCTTGGATGTGCGCGGAGCTTTTCGCCCCTCCTCCTCTTCTCCCTCCATCCTTAATCAAAGAGGCAGCGTGGCACCATCAGTTACTAAGCAGCGCGAGATCCAAGGGAAAGCCCGCGGCGTGCAATAACAGAGTTAACTCGGCTCACTGATGCTAGTTTAAGAAGAGACATCAGCCGGGCAGCTTTCCATCCCGGCAACATTAAAAGACAGAAAAACGACTCATCCTCGCCACCCCCGTTTCAGCACCTCCCCCCTCCCTTTTTCTCCCCCCTCTTCCTCACCCTGCTCATCCTCGCCCTCCCCCCTCCATCTTTCCCCCTTCCTCGCCGCGGTGATCATTACTGCCTACCTTCAGAGAGCCGGGGCATAATTGGCAGCGGCGTATAGATGGAGGTGAGAGCGGACGGCGGCGCGGCCCAACCTCCGCGTTAATTGGATACGCTGGTGAATAATGCATGAAGCTTGTTTTTTTTATTTTTTTTATATTATTATTAATACCGTGGCGGTTGGCATCGGATTCCAGGTAGCACAGCGGTGAGTGTTTTAAATGAATAAAGTCGCCGTCCGGGTCGGTAAGAAAGGCCCATCAGCTTTATTGAATCATTCTCAGGATGTCTGTGTGAAAACTCTCGAGTCTTTTATTGCATCCTCCCCTTAAGCTGCTGCCAAGGATGTGTTATTTGTGGCGGCCATTAAAAGCAGAGCTGCCTCCGTCCACACACGGCGGTGCTACGCTTTCTGTTTCCGCTCCTCTACGGTAAATTTGTCTGCTTTGGGGCCGACTATCCGCTATCTGATTCCGGGCTGGGATTTGTCTTTAAGATCTGTGTTTTTTCTGTCCAGTAAGCTCACAGACAGTCGGGAGCCGTTCCTCTACTCGGTAGTTTACCCTTTATCGGCGTAGTTTACCATGCGGAGGAAGTGACCCGGGGTTCGGTGCCAGACGTGAGACCCAGGCGACCTTTTCTATCCCGGGTTGTGTTGCACGGCACCGTTCCTATAGGCTCCAAAAAAAGCAAGTCAATCCTTGTAGACCTCCATGTTAGAATGGCAGAAATAAACATGTTTACAGCTAGTACAAAAAAGCCAGGGGTTGGGGCTCCATCGCTAACTGGACAGGGTAACAAATGATCAAGGATGTGGCTACTTTTTGTGTCTCTTGTTGCTAACTGCTAGCTATCTGCTCTGCCGCGTCATCCGGGCCAAGATGGCGGCATCTTGAGCCGCCCACATGGTTTTCTGTGGTCTGAACACACGCTTCTTTAAACCTCCGTCCCTTTTCTGGTGAAGTTGCTTTTGTTTTTCTCATCTGTTTACTTCCTTCTCCACAGCGAATACCAGTCACTGTTCTCGTTTCTGACTCCTCCGATTCCTAAAAATGAGCGGGAAGTTGCGCCGGACGTCCAGACGAACATTACGAGCAAACCTCTTTACTGAAAAGCAGATTCAAATTCACTCTTCAGCTCTTCCTGACAGCGTGGCACTGTAAACAACACGAGGATGAGGTCTCCGCTCCTACATGCTGCATTACCGTATGTGGCATGGCCCTTTTTGTTTGTTTGCAATTACAGTTTAATTAAATCTACGCCGCTACTTCAAATTGGCCTGCGGAGGAATGATTCACGGCACACTCGAGGGTAAAGCAGAGAGAGAGAGAGAGAGTGCAATCCAGAGACTAAGACTGTTTAAAAAGAAGCACGACATGAACGGATCTTCTAATTCCCAGCGACATTTAAAGCAAACGCATGAGGCCTCTATTTGAAACGGAACCGTTTCAATTCACTGTTTCAATTTCGTACTCGGTTATTAGTTTAAAAGGAGGTCGAATCGATGTGGCCCTCGTACCGTTGGTTGGCGGGTTGGCGGCGGGCGTGCCGGAGGCTCGATCTCCCGCCTGCGTGGAGGTGTCATTTTCACCCGCGCTTCGGACTGCGGGCACCAACCGGATCAGCGGCGTCACCTCCTTCTCCCGCTCGGACAGACCTCCCTCTGGATCCTGTAGTCCGCCGGTGGGAGTCCTGAAGGAGAAACTCCCACCTCTGTGCTCCCCGATGGCATTGTCCACGCCGCCCTTCCCGTTCCCGCTCCCGCTTGCTTTGGGTAAACTCAGGTTTCTGCCGGAGGCGTCTCCCTGCGTCTGGTTCTCCGCCGCCGTTCCCTCGGCAAACGGCGGGCCCTCGTCCGTCTCCTCCGCCTCCCCGCCCCCTCTCCAGTACCTGAAGGGCTTCATCAGAGTGTTCACAAACTCAGCCAACACGCTGTTGCTCGTCTGAGACTGGGGAGTGGAAGACGCCACGGAGGACAGCGTCGGGGACGATCCGAAATTGCCGCCGTCTTCTTCTTCTTCGTGAGCCGAGCCCCCGTGGCTCTCCAGGACGTCCAGGCCGGCGGCGAGGCCCACGGCGTCGCTCGTCTTCGCGTCGTCGGACTCCTCCCGGTGTCCGCCCCAGCCCTCCTCCGGCCTGAGGTGGATGACCACGTGCTCTTCGGAGATCTCGGAGGAGTTGTTGGGTCCGGCGATGGAGCGATGGACTCCGGCGTCGCCCGAGTCCACGACGCCGGTCCAGTTGGACGTCTCGGGGGAAGGGTCTTGGGCGACCGAGGAGACGGGCTCCGCCGCCGGCTCGGGGGCCCGGTACGACTCCTGCGCCTCTGCCGCCTGCACCCCCGCCGGCCGGAGGGCTGCAACACACAACATCAAGCCACATTTTAACCAAAAGCAACGGCACTTTGGTTTTTCCCCAACACTTGAAACACAGAGCCTCGCTTTCCTTCTCGGCCCACTGCGGTGAACCCGTTATTGCGACTCCAGGAAGATTAAATCCAGGGCGATAGACAAAGTTTTTACAACGCGTGGCTCGGATTAGTCGACCACAAAATCCAATCGCTTTCATATGAACCAACGCGCAGCTATTGTGCTCGTGCCATATTAATCAGATCGCATCGACAATGTTATCTACGCCAAACCAAATTCTCGCTGTTAAACAAAACATATTATCGTTTTCATCGACCCGCAGTTATCTGAAAGACGTCATTTGTTTTAAATATTAATGTCAACGTGCAGGGCGCTCGGTTGATGCGGCGTGGAGGTTCATCCGTCAGCTGTTTGTTTTTGACAAACGCTCGGCGGCGGCTCTGCTCACATGCTGTTCCTGTTTACTTAAAAATGATTGGCTTGTGTAGATGTTTCGCTTCGATGAAAATTTCATAAGCTGACATTGTGAGGGATGAAAATGTCAAGGTTTTTTTTTTTTTTTTCTCTCTCTCCCCCTTTATGTGTGCAAATACAATTGTCAAGCATCAGTCTGTAGTGTGCTACGATCAATGGCAGCCAGGAAAATTGAAAAAAAAAAACAAGCTCCAGATGAAGAATCGTAGACTGGATCATCTACAAAGTATAATATTAGTGCACAGAGCGTGGCGTAAATGTAATGTACGAATGTGAAGGATGTGAAGCCGGAACTAACGTACTAAAGTCTCAGTTGGCTCATGATCAAAGGTCAGACACAGAGACATTAATTCATGCTCTTTTTTAAAAATCTATCTCTCTCCATCTATCTCTCAGGCTTCACTTCACACTCCACACAAGCCCTTAACTCCATCCCGGGAGCACAAACGTCGCACAATCACTTCGCAACTACTTCACGTGTGACACGAGCACGTCGGAGCTAATTAAAAAAAAACAACCCAGAAGCGGCGCCCTCGGACCCCGTCTGTCGTCGCTGCCGTGGCAATTACCACGATGGCGTAGGGCGCGCCGGGCGGTACCTCGGTAGCAGAAGGCGTCGTACAGGGCCGTGGTGTCGGGGAAGCCGGTGCGGTTGGCGTTGTTGTAGACGGTGCGCACGCCGGGCTCGTCCCCGCCGCAGTTCCTCCGCGGCACGTTGATGGGGTAGCGGGCGCTGCCGTCGGCGAGCCAGCCGGGGTCGCACTGGTCCAGGCCGGCCTGCCAGGCCAGGTAGAGCTGCCCGACGGTGGCCAGCTGGGCGCCCAGAGAGTGGCAGTGGGTGGAGGCCGTGGCCAGGCTCAACTTGTCCGGCATCGAGGAGTGGAAGACTTCACCTGCGGGAGGAGGAAGAGGACGAGGAGGAGGAGTTCAGTTTGAGAGGCCTTTCAGACCTCAGACTGCGTCTTTGTGCAGCGTGGAGGTCGGTGGTTCTTAAAACTTTCTCTGTCGCGTCCCACTTCGGAGGAAGCAAAATGTTCGGGCCCCACCGCCCCAACAACATGGGAACAAAATAGTCCATCTTTTTGAGACTCCTCCATCCGTGCTTTCCTTTTTAATTAATAGATTAAAGAAAATTAAAATCCCTTTCAAGAAAACCAGATTGCTCCATCTGACAAAAACTAATAACATGTGCAATCACCTTTATTAAAACAATGCAAATGAAGTTGTATATGTGCTAAAAATAACTCATATTTGGCAAAAAAAGATTACCAAGGAAGCCGGTTGGATCCCAGTTTTCTCCCCATAGTTTCATGTTGAAGTGCCCTTGAGCAAGGCACTGAAGCCCCAGCGCTTCACCGCAGCACAAAGCTCCTTCATCACTAAGGATGAATAATTACCCCACAGTGGGATTAAGAAAGGATTCTTACAGAATCTGCATCTCCCCCCGCGCCCCACCTGTAATACCTCCGCGCCCCACTAGAGGGTCGCGCCCCACGGTTTGAGAACCAGTGGTTGAGGTGATGGAGGGTTTGTTTTAAGGTTAGTTTGGTTGTACAAAGTGATAGAATTAAGTTTTAGACATGCCCCTGTTCTTCTTTTGTCAACTTCGTCAAAGCAATAAGAGGCACAGTCCTGAAGTAGTGCGATAAAACAGTTTTTTTTACTTTCTATGCATGAGCATGCATTTAATTTTTTTTGCATAAAAGTAATGAAAAATCAGTGATTCAACGGACGGACTATGTAAAGAGAGTTCTCTGAATTCAAAGCGGTTGCACGGAGGGATCGAAGGAAGACGCACAGACTGAGACGGAGGGAGAAGAAGAAAGGAAAGGTGGAGTTGATGGGGACACAAAAGGCCACACAGAGAGACTTCAAGAGCACCACTGTTTCTGCACAGCACAAATAAAATGTGATCAGAGGATCCACCGGCACTTCAGTGGGTGATGGAAAACAGATGAGCCGAAGGAGTGGACAGTGGGAATGAGGAGCAGAGGACAGATGAAGGTCGATGTGAGGATCCAGGAGAAAGTAAAGAGTGGTGTCGGTGGTGTAATGAGGAACTGGGGATGTGGAAGGTAAAGGCTGAAGATGAGAAGAGGAACGAAGAAAGAGGCAGAATGGTGTTAGCACGGCCCTGACGTCCTCACCATTAGTTTGTGGACCGCAGCTTTAAAGCATCGAGTTCGGCATTTTGTCTCTCGCTATTTTGAGGGGGGGGGTTTTGCAACCAGGAGTGAAAGGACCAAATCTGATGAAGGCCTGTTTTAAGTGACCAAAATGTTACAGTTAACTGTCATGACTTTTCATGAAAACTCAAGATGAAAGGG
>NW_027175987.1:110000-152500 GCF_023055335.1 Clinocottus analis
CTCCTAATTTTCTCAGTTTGCATGCGCTCTCCTTGGAGGTTAATGGATTCTGGTCCAAACAGATGCAAAGCTCGCTGGCTAACACGTACACCAGAGAGACAAACGGGTCTCCTCTCAGTGTGGGGAACCCAGTCTTATTCCACATGAGGGTTGAGCGCCGCATGCCTCTATTTTTACCCTCTGCGCCTCCACAGGGAGGAACAGGAAGGCAGCATTTGCGGGCAGGCCCCTACACTTATTCAATGTATGCTTGCCCCCATTGTGGCACTGTTGAGCCGTCGGGTTCCCTCGGCAATATTGGTGCGTACACCACATTGATAGAGTATGTGCTTTACTGTGTTTCAAGTCAAAGCAGGGTTAGGGTAATGGATTTGTGGAAACGTTTGCCGTGTCTCAATTTGCATTCTTCAATACTTACACTTGCTCCTCGCCTGTCAGTGCATTTACACCGTCGGCTCCGGCATAATGCAGTGCACTGCCAGTACCTGGAGGTTGTGTTTTCCACCGCGCATTAAACAGGAAGGAGGGGGGGGGGGGGCACAGGCGAGCAAGTAAAAGCAAAGTCGCATTCAATTGTATTCACTTTTAATGCGATTGTCGAGTGAGCAAACAAGCCGGGAAATATTTTCGCAGGCGACAATTGCTGTCAAATGTTGGCGGTAAAGCTCCCTTAGAAGGAAATTTAACATTAATAGGAAGGAGAAGGAATAGAAGACCGAGTAGAAGATGAAGGAGAGCACAACAGCTGTGCTTGATTTGAAATGCTAACTTGTCAAAATGTACATACTGTACATACGTGTACTAACAGAATTATTTTAATTGAGACATCAATTGTCCAATCTTTGAAATCTCAGGCATGCCGTTGCCACGAAGTATACGTTACCCGGTGATTTTAATTAACTATGCTAAGTAATGTTAGCTACTTATAGTGCACAAGTCAAATTACAACTGACATGCTGTTAGCATTCACGCTAACTGGAGGACATTTGGGGAGCGCGGACAAAAAAAAGACAAATAAAGTGCTTGAAATATCTTGAAGTTGTTTTAAACGATTACAATACGGTTATCACCACGCCGCGAGCTGATAGATGGTAAGTGGTGAGACACGGCCGATTGACCGGTCAATATGTGCCACGAGAAAAGAAAAGAAAAGAAAATGGAGACTAAACAGGGAGCGAAAGACGGATGTCGGCAGGGGAGAAACTACAAAAGAGAAGGCAAGAGAGGAAGGACATCTCGTCGTTGAGGCTTAGAGGCACACACAAATTGCTCCATGAGAAGAGCAGTGTGGATTAATATGATATTGATATAGCCGGGCAGTATCAATACCTGCTAATTAATACTTTAAGCACTCAGTAGAATTAGTGTGAGGACGGCTGTGGTCTGCCGTGTAGCGTGACTGCCAATTAAGACTAAGCCCTGGAGATGGCTCGTCCTCGCCAGCTATGTAATTGGTTTCTCTCTGAAGGAGTGGTTTTCATAGCGTGTTAATCGATTGGGGGGGATGCAGAGCCTCCGTAGCGTCATGACAGGGGCCCCCGCTGACTGAATGCCGGCCTTCTCTTATGGAGAAAGATGAGGTGATCCGCGTGCAAAGCTAAACGGCGTCCTTGTTGAAATACTACAATTATAAAGGCTTATGCATTCCTGCATGTGAGCGGTACGCTGGGAAATGAGCGGAGACGATCTGGGTTACTCTCAATGACGGACGATTCATCTGCCGCAGAGTGCCGTGTGAAATAATAAGGCTACTGGGCCTTTGGAGCTGATGTTAGCACTTAGCATTGGATTTGCGCTCGGCGTATGGTGGCTAATGCCTTGTGTCATCCCCGAGAGTCATTATAATAATAATAGCTTATTATCAAAAATAGTGAGTGACCTGGGAAAAATCGGATGAAAGCATCGCGGCTGAAATACCCCGACAAAGTAATTATGGTTCTACTACAGTGAGCCACCTCCAGGTAGCTCGGTAATTCCACAAATGCAGGTGTCCTCCATGCAGACGAGGCAGTAAACGGTTGGGCCCATTTAGTTAAGCCACCGAGAGCCACACAAAGCGCTCGGAGTTAACACTATTTGACAACAGCGCACACTGCTGGGTTCCCGCCTTATTGGGTTCATTAGGCTTTCAGTGCATGAACGGCACCTGAGTGGCCGAGGTCAATGATGTTTAATGTGTTCTAGCTCCCTCACCTTTTTTTTCCACATCATCATCATCATACACTACACAGGCAGTACACAACCCCGGGTGTAATGGAAGTATTAGCCTGACATGGAAAACAGGGTCATTATTATTCATAGTGGCAGACCTACAGAGCACTGGGGGAAGCTGGACACAAACAAAGACTGTTAATTCGAGACATTATAGGTGAAAACATGCATAACGCAGAGAATGAAATAAACAGCGTTAATTACTTATTTTTGTATCACGTCTCATCAGGAGTTTGGCGGGAATATTTTATTTTTCGGCGAGAAATAATGAGGTTAGCGAGGGTAGTAGCACATCGTGGCTCGCTCGATCTTTCTCTCTCTGTGTCCCAATAATGCCTCAGTGTTGTGACTGTCCAGCGTTAATATTAATGATTAAAACAAGTAATAACAGCGAGGGGCTTCTACTTTTATTAATTCAGAAGCCTTCTTAGTCATCGTTACTATCATTGTCCCTGGGCTAGCGATAGCTATTCCTCCTCAAGGAATATTTAAAATGTTCTTTATGAACAGGTTTTTTTTCTGTTTAATTAAACCACTTCAATGCAAATACAATTTATAGTTTCAACATCTTTTATAGTACCTCGTCGCGACTGTGTAGGTTTAGCTTCTGCAAATTTAGGCTAACCACAAGTGATAATTAGCACTGCAATAAAGTTTTATGACATGGAGGCGAGTTGAATAGTTGTTGTGTTGTAGAAAAAGTCTGATTCTTAAAAACAACTCTTAGGAAGTTAGCGAGTGCACTAGCTTGTAGAGGCTAGCTGCCTAAGTTAGCTAGGGGAGGTAACCTGACTACTAATAGCATGTTTCTTCAAAATGTGCATCTTTACAGCATTGGGCAGCACATCCTTTTCTTTGTTTAGTGCGACTAGCATGACGCTAAGTTTGTTCCAGCGCGACATTTCGCCCCCACAAAGTGTGACCTCAATTCAAAATGGCCGCCTTACCGTCAGCCCAAACTGTGATTTTTATTCACCTGTGACCTCCAGGGGAACTGTGTCCTGCTCGTCGCTGATGCCCACCACGACCTCGCAGCGGTACAGGCCGGAGTCGCTGGAGCGCAGCCCCGACAGAGCCAGGCTGGCGTTGTAGCGGTTGCCGTTGTAACCAGGCAGCGTCACGCGACCCTGGAAGGCCTTCTTCACCTTGAGGGGAGAGTAAAACCAAGAGAGGGAGACAATTTGTCATTTTTCTGAAGAAGCTAACGCCCCAATATTTCCCAGTGGACCTGCGTGCACCTTGACCACGTTGTCTTTGGCCACCAGGACCGACTGCTCCTTCTGCTGGCCGTCGGAGCCTCTCTGGCCCCAAACCTTGGTCCACTTGATCCTGGGGGGCTCGTGGGAGGCGCCGGGCCGGAGGGTGAAGAGGCACGGGAGGAGGACGGTTTTGGACAGCTCCTCGCTAATGGTCTGATGGGTCACCTTCCGCATGTTCACCACAGTGTTGGCAGCGTTGGCTCCGCCTGCCAGAAGGGGAGGAGGGGGAGTCAATCGATGCCATTTTCTTTTCTTTTATAATTAAGCCGCAGGACGTTCTTTCTCATCACACTGAAAAGACGTCAGTTCATTGCTCCTTGTTGCGGAAAACCCGCTTTTCCTTTCAAGACTCCTTTGTTCCACCAGATCCTCCCGGTTGTGGAGTAAAGTAGGAAGAATGCCTCATTGTGATTCTCTGATTATCTGTCATTGATCCAGTGAAACCACGACTGTGCAACCTGAACAGTGTGGGCCAAACAGTCTCACTCCTAATGAATGCAAGACGATGATTCACAAGCGTAATCAGGCATAAATGACTCCCCACAAGAAATATTTGTATTCTTGAAAAACTAATAATTATGTGTGCGTCAGGAATATTTGTCAATCTCATTATTTCTATGTGTACATGTTGTTTATAAATAACGATGACTACCTTTTGTGTGTATTTTCGTCCAGAGAACCGTTCAAAAAATACATTTTCGCATCCTTTCTGTGTGCACGGTGGAAGGACTGGATTGTGGAGGAGAGATATCAAAAGTGCTTTCATAAGCCATACATCAAACCTGGATGTGCATTATGGGATCAATATCAACCACCTCTTTGCAGCTTAAAGCACCGCCGGCGCCATATAGATACAAATGTTACTTTCATCAAAACAATTGATGGCAGAGAGAAAGAGCATTATCATAAGAGATCCAGAGTGCGGCGTGTTTATAAGATATCAGTGGTTTTTGCTTTGCAATATTGCACTGCATTTTTCTTTGTTTGTCTCTTTTCTTTGTCCCCCCTCACCCCACACACACACCCATCCTCCCACGACTCATTTTACACTGCGAGAGTCACCTCATGCATTACCATTATACTCTAATCCTGTGTCACCTTGCCAGAAAAGACAGAGGTGGCTCATTTACATCACAGAGGTAGATGTGAATCCCACTCTGACAAAACAGGAATGCAGGTTATCGTCTGTGAGCTCGACCTGCATCTGTTTATCCAGCGTGCGGATGAGGTTTACCTGTAAAGTCTTAAAGTCCCAATCAGATTATTTTTTCAGCTCTCTTATCAGCCACTATATTCCCTTCCTCCCTCACTTCTCGGGAAACGCCGGCGAAAGGTGTGTCACTACGCCGAATCTATTCTCAATCAGCTCACTTTTTAAGCTACGCTTGCAGCCGCGGCTCGGAGGCGTTCGTGGTCCCCAGAGGATGAAATCTGATCCCCTGACTTCTCCACCCGAGCGGCCGCGATGTTTCGACATTTGTGGTTTTCGAGCGAAGCCACAGAAGACAAAGAGAAGAGAGAGAGAGAGAGAGATCAAAAGGAGAGAACACAAAGAAGCCCTCCTCCCCAGGTGGGCGGGAACGGTTGAACGGTGGAGAAAATGAGCGCATTGATTTTTTTTTTTTTGTTCATTAGTGTCGGTTTCCACCGCACAGTTTTTGTGCGTTCGCCCCGTTTGATTGGATGCAGGTTAAAGCGCCACAGGGGCCCGCCCCGCCTCCGCTGTAATTAAACAGCACAGGATCGGTGGAACGATGTTTCCTCCAGCGGTCACAAGCGCACCGCTGTGCGAGTCGCTCAACCTCAACGTCCTTTTTCTCCTTATGTCCGGCCATTCTCCTTCTCCACCTGTGACTCCCCCGCAGCACGACCCCCCGCCAGCTTTCAGATGAGCATTCAGGTTCTTCACCTGGCAATCTTATTTCAGCTTCTTTTTTTTTTATCTACAGCCCCAAAGATAGAGATATGGAGGGGTTTTTGTTTTTGTTTCAGAATTGGATTCCCCCCCTACAGTCACACTGAGAAAATCAACTTCAGGATTCAGATCAACTTTAATCAGTCGCCTCATCTTTGATTGTCAATTTTTGCAGCGCCCGGTGAAGTCCATGTGTGTGTGGGGGGGGGGGGCAACACTGTGATTGCCTTGAAGCACAGGCGGGAGAAATGTGGGCGAACCGTTCATGAGCAAAACTGCAGCGTGACCAGGAGCGGCAGCTGGAGTCTCGCTGTTCTGAAAGCACAAAGCAAAGGCTCGTCGATGCACCTGCACCCGCCTCCCACCCTCGGCTCTCACCGGTAATCTGACCCGCTGACACCCGGTTGCGTCGCACAACAACAAAAAGCTAACGAATGCAACCAGAACATAACAATGCAGCATGACGCTATGCATGCTGGAACTTTAGCACTCAAGAAAGCGGTGTGCAGGACGGTGTATTACTCCGTTTGAGGAGCTGAAATTGGAATATTTGGAAAATATTATTCGGGGGGGAAATAGCTATACGGTATTTGGAACCAGTTTATTGAAGTTATTATGCCGAATTGTTTGTGTGTGTTACTCGTACACGGAGCAGCGCAATGCTTTCATCCTTAAATGTTCTTGACGCCGTGAGCACACTATATGTGCTTTGTGTGTCTGTGATGTTGGCTTTTTGTGTGGTGGGATGAGTTGCAAATAGAGGAGCGGCATGATTGCTTTTCATCTAGAGAGGTGCAGGCGGCGGTCCTGCAATTTAGCCAATGGCGTCTATGCACTGTATAAGGGTGTGTTTATGTGTGAGAGAGTGTGTGTGTGTGTGTGTGTGTGTGTGCACTTGAATGCTCTCACAAGTGAAAACATCTCATCTGTCATTTGCTATTCATGAAACACTGTATGCACACCCTACACATACGCACACGCGCTCACGCACACACACTTCTTTGAAGCCACCATTTTTCATTCCCTACTGGATGGTTAATGTGACTTTGAGCACACACAAATAGCAGGCGGGTGGATTGCTGTCATTGCTCATTCCTGCAGCCATTAGGCTGTTGCCGTTGCTCAAGCTAAGAGGCTGAGAGCCTCTACCCTGATAGCTTAACATCAGCTCTCTCCCGTCACATTTTCTCCTCCCCGCAGACGCATGAACGCACATAAATACCCCACTTCTCCCTCTCTTCTCCTTAGACAAGCGCCGCTCGTCTGACTCCCTCACCGAGCGATCTGTGTTGCTCTGCATGGGCGGCGGCAAAAACAGGTTCGGCGCTCTGGAGCGGCCTCTCGTTTTGAGCCGCTTCGCACTCCAGAGGAGTGAGGCGACCCGTGAAATGCAACGCGGCGCACGGGGCTTTTCAAGGGCGGAGGGAGGGTAAGATGAGACGAGGTGGAGGTGAGGAATAAACAAGGGAGAGAGTGCGGGTCGCGAAACAATAGTTCCAGCGCTTTGTGAAACAGGTCTACTCGGGTGGAAAGTGAAAGGAGGAGATTGTACATCTGCACTTTTTATGTGAGGTTGCACGGCTTTGTCTCAAGGGCGCAGGTTTCCATTTCTGGGGCGGTTATTGTATTTATGGAAAGAAAACCCCAAATCCAGGTGCTCTTTTGTCACAATCTTTCCACCTGTCTCCAGTCATTAAGCTAGGCTAAGCTAACTGTCTCCTTGGCTGTAGCTTCTCATGCAGCGCCGCAGGAAATGCACTTTTTGCACGTCTGCTTTCCTCGTCTCAAAGTCAAGGTTTTTTTTGTTGTAGTTTCATGTCGGAGGCCTGAAATGTGGAGTGTGGTTAACGCACGCTTCAAAGACTTTATTGGTTTGCTCTGCGATATAAAATACGTCATTAAAATTTAAGCTAGGACGTGTACGTTTTGAGTGTACGAGTTGATGTACTGCAAATCCAAATTAAATATTGTCTTTTTGTTGAGGGGACCAGGTCGATGCTAACATTCGGAAATACATTGTGTGTTTCCCAAAATTCAATACAACTTTATTAATGCCACCTTGGGTCAATTAGTTACAAGCAGCTTGTACACATCGACACACAGGAACATTTCATTTAGCCGATGCTTTTATCCAATGCAACTTACATGTTGCTCTACACACCGTAGACACAGCAATTAAGTGTCTCGAATCAAGGACACATGGACATGGATTAGCAGAGCCGGGGTTCGAACCACCGAGCCTGTGATTGAAATACCACTGAGGCACGGACACAAGAACAACATACAAGCAGACGAATGTCGAAAAGGAGCTCAAACGCGGAATAAAGTCCGTAAAAAAGAGATGAGGGGAATTAAAGGGTCGGGGTGCAGAGGAGGTGGATGGTTTTTAAACAGCGGTTAGTTTGCAGAGAGAATGAGCAGGAACATAACCCGAAGAAGCCAAAACGCTCGCTGCTTTACGGGGGATTTGTTGGTCGCGGGAAGAACGAGGGTCTCTGTCCAATGAACAAACAAAAGCACTGTGAATGCTTCAGCGCCAGCTGCTTTCAATGCCGACGTTGTGATTTACGCACCGCTGTCGACCAAAAAGTGGATTTCTTACAGTTTGAGGACTTCCGCAAACTCCGCAACAGGAGAGATTGTCGAGAAAATGGATTCACGGTTTGAATTTGACTTTCTTGATAGCAGCAGCAATGTTCTTTTCCCCCTCTCACACCGACAGAGAGAAGAAGAAGAAGAAGCAGAAAAAAACAGACACTTCGGGAAAAGATGAACAAGCGCAATTGACTCCGGCGTGACGCAGAGTCGGATCGTGAGGGTGGAAATACAAATTTAAAAAGCTGTAGGTATGTGTATCGGGCAAATTGGAGCGATGCGATGTGGAAAAGGAGTCAAGAGGGTGTGATGGAGGGAGGGGGAGGAGGGGGGGGAAAGCAGAGACGCACTTTTGCGATTCAGCGGGAGGTGGACTGACACGGTGTCACATTCGCTCTCACACAAACACAAACTCAGTCGGAGAACACGTCTTTCATGGGAAGCTTTCAGTTCCCGCTCCCCGCTGTCAGTCTCTTTGCTTTATCCCCCTCGAGGATGTGGCACTCATCTTTGTTTACCACACACTCCGCGTGCCCCTTCCCTTCAAACACACACACACACACACACACAACACACACACACGGAGTAATGTGCGGTCCCAGAAGACAATCAAACTGCAATTTCTGAACCACCTTGCCGAGAGCTTGCTCGAAACAAAAACAGGCAAATGTATTCTTCGGCTAAGAGGCATCAATATTGTTTAATCTGCTTGCCAGTTCCTTGCTAGGTTCCACCTGGATAAGCACCATTTGGGCTCCATTAAGCTACTTATCTTGCCAATGGCGAGAGAGAGTGTGCCGCAAATGAAGCCAACCGAGCTTCACAATCAACACTCCCTTTCCCCCCCACCACACACCCCTTTTTGTTGTTGTTTTTTTTACTCTTTTTCTGTCCACTTTATTTGGACAAATGTTTATCTTTGTTTCCCTGCCGGTGCTGCAATTTGCTGCTGAAACTAAATAAAAGGAAATCAATTGCAGATCCCGATCCCCCTCTCTTGAAATAATAATAATAAAAAAAAGACTGAATTACAGCGTGACGGAGACCAGGTGAAAGAGAAGGAGAAAAAAAAACATTGTTCTCGTCCACTGTGGTAATGAATGCAAAGCAGCGCCCCCCCCCCCCCCCCATCCCCCCCCCCCTCCCCACTCCCTCCCATGCCACCGCTGTATTAAATCTGCATTTAGATGGAAATGTTTTCACAAGCTTAACCCCGGAGAAGCTTTTCTTTTGTTCGATATCTGTCTGTGTTTCATATTTGCTCTCTGTCACCCTTTTTCTAAACAAGGCCGATAAAAAGGGGAGACGGAACAATGAGGCCGGACGTCGACGCTATAAAGCCATGAGAAAAAAAAAGCGCTAAGTAAAAGCCGTCGGGCTCAAGTCCAAGCCGGCGCGATGGCGACGGCGACGGGACATTCGTTAAATGTTACCGTCGGCGCTCTTTTGGTTGCCGTCACCTGGCGTCTCTTGTCTGTCTGAGAGGTGGAGAAGGGCGGCGTGTCAGAGGTCGCGCCCTCCGACCTCCTCCTGGAAGCTCGTCACAGACGCAGGGCGGGCGCTTTAATGGCATTTCCAACAGAACACAGTTGCGAACACCATTTCTCGTCCCCCCTACCCTCTTCCTCACTCTTCCTCCCTCTCTTTTCTTTCCGAGGAGCCTGCAACGAGGTTTTTTTCCCATGATGAAAGCCTCTTTTTCTCTCTTCTGACTCCCGCCCACATCAGACCCGTCAGCCTGCCAGTCAAGCGCTGCCGGAGACTGATGGAGTGCATCCTCTGCTGTCGTCGCCGCTCCACTCCCGCCGCCTGCGTGTCAGCTGATTATATATGTGTGTGTGTGTTCGTGCAGAAGTGTGTGTGTGTGTGTGTAGGTCATAAATCATGAAGGATGAGCTGTCTGACGGAGGCTTGCCGCTATTAGTTGATCACTGTGTTATGAAATGACAGCTGATACGACACAAACAACTGGACTGCACTCGGGCTCGGGGTCCAAGTGCTTTTGTGCTTAAAAGTTATGCATTCACACATTTTACAGAGCTCTATTCGCGGTGACGGCCGAGCCGCCGGCTAGCAGCTAGCGGTGCTAACAGTGCAAACAACAGCAGCAGCGCTGACGTACATGGCTGAGCTTGACTTTACCCGTAGGAAACTCTGGAAACAATTTTTGGCTCCAGACCTCCTTTTCCCTGCGTTTGAGTGTTTTTTCCTGTGTTTGAGTCATCGTAAGAACCCCAAATTCTGGGGAAAAAATGCATAAATGTAAAAAAAAAACACTTTTAAAAGATATTTTGATCGTAACTATGAACATCCATGAGCCAGATTCCCCCAAAATATCTTCTGGAGCAGTCAATAAGACACCTTTTTGGAAAGATTATGACCTAAAGAATCTGAATCTGCAACAAAAATCACAATAAAACAAAGTCTTGGCCTGTTAGGAAGGAGTTTCAGTCAAAAAACTGTGTCGTTCGGTTAAAAAATTACTTATTTTATGCCAAAATATTGTCTGAATGGGGCATGCTGGGACTTAAAATGGGGGTTACTTCACAGAGGAAGAGCGTAACTTCCTCTTCCTCTTAGGCAGCCATTGCTCCTCTGTATCCAGCCGCTTGCTGCAGCATTAACGTAGCGAGAGCCTTCAGAGTACGAGAGATGAAAGTACTCGTTCTGCAGAATCACCCCCTTCAGAGTTATGTTATGATATTAACAGCTTACGACATGATGCTGCTGCTGTTTCTTGTTTTTCTTTACCTTATGAGTCACAGTTAGCACAATGTGCTCCTGGAGACCACGACGGCGTCGGGAACGACCACAGAAGTGGCTTCAAGTACTTTGCACAGGATGTGGCGTGGCGCCAGGTGTGATCCATCGCAAGAGCGTCTCCAGCCGGATTATTATTATTGAAGCTTTTTAATGTTGCAGCTGGTAGAGGTGGAGCCAGTTTGAACTACTTAATACACTGCTGGGTGATGTATCTGTATAATTCTTTATAATATATAAATATGAAAATATGAGTCTGCAAAGCGACTCGTAACTACAGACAAATGAAGCAAGTAAAATAAAAAGTGTACGTAGTGAAATAAAAATGATAGTACTATAATAAAAAGTAGATTTTTTTTCCCACTAAAATGTGGTGGAGTACAAAGTATAATAAAAAATATGAGCTTCTTTCGAGGAAATTAAATGAAACCGCGAGTGATTCCCAAAAAAAGATGTGCCTTCACACGACTGTACTTGTAAATGTAGATGTATAAAAAAGATGATCTCATTCTATGAGCTAAAGGGAATATTACAAACCAGAGACGGTTCCTGTTGAAATACAAACACAGGAAGAAGAACAAACTTTTTGGGTTTGAGTGGGAAGAAGTGAAATCATTTTTGCCGTCCGATATGAATAAAACATCCGGAGGAAAAGCAGCAGCGAGTGTGGGTTTGTTTGTGCGGCTCCGACAAAACTGCTCCGCCGTCTTTATTGTTCTGTTGCGGGATGAAATGCATCCTTCTAACAAGCTGGATGACGCACAGAGATGCAAAGAAGAAGAAGAAGAAGGAGAAGGAGAAGAAGAAGAAGGAAACAAGGGACACGGAGAAAATAACATGACGGGAGGAAAAAAAAGGAGAAAAAACTGAAACGTTATCGCTCTGGAAGATGGGAAAGGATGCTGAGGCTGCCTCGACCGAGCCCCAAGAAACGATAACCATGGCAACAGAGACACCACATATGGTAAAAAAAAAAAAGGTAGCTTATGATCAGGGCAGAAACCACACACACACACACACACACACGTACACATACAAACACACACATTTAAAATATGTGTTTTGGTGGTGGCCTCTTCAAAAGAGCAGATCTGAGGTTATGTATGATGTAATGAGGAGGCACTGGGTTCCTCCTTGTTTTTCCACTGTCTGTGTTGCACTGCAGTACACACACACACACACACACACACACACACACACACACACACACACACACACACACACACACACACATTCAAATGAAGACAAAAAAGACGTACACGACAGCTGTACCAACACTCCTCCTCACTGAAGTTTCCTGTGTTTGTGTGTCTGTGTGTGTTTGCGTGTGTGTGTGTGCGTGTCTATATTTGTCTGTGCACAGCAGGTCTGCCGGGCAGACATCACGCAGGGTTTGGAAATGATGTCTCCATGCTGACATTGTCCCTGAAACATCCATCCCAACTCTCTGCGGCTCATTCTTTTTCTTCCATTGTGCTCTATTCCTCCTCTCCGTTCGTTCCCCTCCTCTCTTTTCTCCTCGTTTTCTCCCTCGGGCTTCCCATTTGCCTAAATTGTATCACGCAAGCCTTTGAAAACTGTGATGAAATGTCTGACATGATGGACCTGCCCGCCCCGCACCTGCAGGATTAAGCCCTCGAGCGGCGGTCCATTCACTTATTTATTCTTCTTCCTGATGTATTCAAATCCAAAGGATGTTTATTTCAGCGTCGAAATGCGGTTTCCCTGAGCCCTTCCATCAGAGTTTTCCCATAGATGATGACATATATATGGAGTCCCGTCGTTGAAGAGAGCGATACGACGACGTACGGTCAGGATGAGCTGCCCGACGGCAAGAAAAAGTGACACTTAAACAGATTTTTCGAGGTGGTTAAAGTCCGTTTCCCCTCCCTCCCTCTCGCCATCAGCTCTTTTTATGTCACTTTCCTCAAACCCACCGGGCTCCATTATCAAAAAACCTTTTCATTTTAGCTTACATCGGTGCTGAGGCAGCGTTTTTCATACTTTTTTTTTTCATTTTACAACTGGGGAGGAAAAAAAAACCCCCAGATGGAGTCGACCTTTTAAGCTAACGTTGACGCGACACCACGAATGTGGCTATAATCATAATAATGAAAACGATCCAGACTCGTGTTAATGTAACCTTTGATAAATGTGGCTTGATTGATGTAAAAAATAATCAAAGCCAGGTCCAGGTGTCCATGAGTCAAATATATAAAAGGTCATCAAGGGTCACGTCGGTCGTAGCGTAATCATCGTGACGGGCCGACACCGCGACCGTCCCCTCGTGGCCCGGACCGCCTCCTCTCGTCTGCTCATCCCTCGCTCCGTGACAGATAGCAACCGTCTCCCCGCAGCGTCCTCGCCGTCCTACCGGGCCGTTTGTCAGGCGTCGCGGGAACTTCCCCGCTGCCGTGACTCATTTTGCGCCCTCTGAAGCATAATGATACGTTTATCTCGCGCGGCACGCAGCCGACAATTCTCCAAACTCCAAAGTGGAGGCCATGCTCACGCTATCGACACACACACACACACACACATGGGCAGAAAGCTCACTCCTTAATCTGTCTCCCCCCCCCTCCCACCACCATGTCCCACCTCTCTTTTCCAATCTCGGGGCTGTCGAGCAGAGTGTCGCGGGGTGAGCTTCGGTGCCAGCCCTCCCAGTAGTCCTCCACCTCCCAGTGACTGTTCCCAGAGTCGCTCAGCCGGAAACAAACACACAAATGCAGGAAAAGGGAAGGGCAGAGAAAACAGGGGACGCTAATGCCCTCAAAAGCTAAACTCCTCCGAAGCAGAGTGTGTTATCGGGCTCCTCAGAGATGCTCTGAGAGAGCGTGTGTGTGTGTGTGTGTGAGCTCATCTGCAAGTTGGCTGCATAAACTACCTGGCAGATGTAACCTGAGGGTTTTTGTTTTTTTTCGCGGCGCAAACACACAGAGCGAAAGACAGAGGAATTGGCTCCATTTTTTTTTCCCATCATCTCTCGGCCCCGGTGCCAGCAAGGTGCCTGGACTTTTTCTTTTCTGACACATGCATGTACAGAGAAATATGTACACACAAAAAACACACAGCAGGGAGAGTGGCGAGAGGGCGGAGACGGACTCAGGGATGTGAATTGTGAAGCTTGCGTTGGGTTTACTCTTTCCCGCAGGGCTCCACGCAAAAGACGGATACAACTGAGCGACCAGAAGCGACGCACACGTCGATAAATCACTAAGTTTGGCTGTGTGACACTGGAGCCTCACACTTCTCTCCTTTCTTTGAACTTCCTGTTCCCCTCTCTCGGCTAAATGCAGTAAAATTATCACCCAAACAGATGCAACAACGTCAACTCTCTCTCCACAGTTTGTAAGACCCGCTGACACTTAATGAGAGGATTAAGATCCTAAACTTCCAGCTTTTCACCGGAATCGAAGCAAATTTTAACGAGCTCTGCCAACGTATATTAGAAATAAGTATCTCGGAGATTTAACAAAATATCAAAATGATGTTTCCTTCTGTTAGAACGGGCTAAGAGGATTAATGCGAGCTTTTTTTTTTTTGACATCTCAGATTTTTGTTTTTTTTCTTGTACATCTCGTCTCTTCGCCTCGTCTTGGGAGCGCTGTTTTTGGTAATTATGAGCAGATGAAACGGGAATAAGTGGGCTAAGAGCTGAGAAGGTCTGCCAAGGGCTCCAGATGCAAACACAGTTATGGAGGAGAGGAAGAAGAAGAAGAAGAAGAAGAAGAAGAAGAAGAAGAAGAAGAAGAAGAAGAAGAAGAAGAAGAAGGAGAAGAAGGAGAAGAAGAAGAAGCTGAAGGAGAAGAACAAGAAGAAGCTGAAGAAGAAGAACAAGAAGAAGGAGAAGAAGAAGAAGAAGCCGTATGAAGAAGAAGAAGAAGAAGAAGCCGTATGAAGAAGGAGAAGAAGAAGAAGCTGAAAGAGAAGGAGAAGAAGAAGAAGAAGCCAAAGAAGAAGAAGAAGAAAAAGAAGAAGAAGGAGAAGAAGAAGAAGCCGAAGGAGAAGAAGAAGTAGCCAAAGAAGAAGAAGAAAAAGAAGAAGAAGGAGAAGAAGCCGAAGGAGAAGAAGAAGAAGAAGAAGAAGAAGAAGAAGAAGAAGAAGAAGAAGAAGAAGAAGAAGAAGAAGGCGGGACATTCGTTTTCGCTAACCTGGCTGTCACTCACTCATGCCCATTTGTGTCCACCTGGCGTTGACCGGTGTGGGCGATAAACTCTGCCGGCGTGAGGAAAGTTTACAGACGCTGGACACTCGCCGCTGTGTACTTTACTTAAAGCCGAGGGGAGGCAGGGTTCACTTTTGGCGTCGTAAAATCCATAACAACCTCTCAACATGCGGTACGAGCGCTCGTCATTCATTTCAAACCTCATTAACATCACGGTGATTGGGGTCCAGGTGCCGTTATACGGCGGCCATTCCAGGAGAACTACTGTCCTGTTTCCTCTGCAGACTGATGGGCCCGTGAAGCGCTCTGAGAGGAGAAGCGCCAGCAGGAAAGAGCTGTCCTCAAAGTGACCCGCGACCGGCCGAAGCATCGCATCACAAGCTGGGTTTCACTGAAGCCCGAAGACAAGAGTGAACCGTTTGGAAATCGAGCGCAAAAATCCTCCCGCGCCCATTTTAAGTCCCAGCATGCCCCATTCAGACAATCTTTTAGCAATAAATGTGTAATTTTTCTCACTTTTGAACCGAACGACACAGTTTTTTGACTGAAACTCCTTCGTAACAGGACAAGATTTTGTTTTATTGTGATTTTTGTTGCAGATTCTGATTCTTTAGGTCCTAATCTTTCCAAAAAGGTGTCTTATTGACGCTCCAGGAGGCATTTTTGTGGAATCTGGCTCATATCATGCTGGATGTTCATAGTTACCATCAAAATATATTTTAAAAATGATTTCTTTTGCAGGTGTAAATTTTTTTCCAAGACTTTTGCTGAACAAATACATACAATAAACACAAGCATTGTAATTAACTCAAACACAGGGAGAAAGACACTGCGCAGGGAAAAGGAAAAGAGCCAAAACTGGTTTCAACACGTTCTTTACACCACAAGTGCTGGAGAGAGGTCTTTTAAAAAAAAAATATATATATTTGAATGGTTCATTCTCAAAAGATTCTTGGCTGAGAGTTTAAAAGAAAAGTGATTGTGTGCTATTTGGCCTTGGATGTGATGTGGGTTTGTGTTCATCTTTGATTGGACGTGTTGTGTTATCCGTACCCCCCCCCCCCCCCCCCCGCACGCTCCACCACCAGGTTTCCAAAGCAGATGCATTCATCGCACTTTAATTGCACCGGGGACGTCATTTATCACATCCTGTCCATTGAAGTCGGGTTGTGACAGGAGGTGGATCCAGACTCTCGGGGTCTCCTGAAGGAGAGCAACGCTCGCGTTTGCAGGTCGGTTGCACAAGTACTCGATCAAATATAAAAGGTATTTTTACTCTTTTTTTCTCGCTATTAATGCTAGTGACTCATGTGGCAGATCGACTGCACACAGAATGGGATCTATCAGAGGTAATAGGACCGTGAAGTATTCATCGGCTCCGTTTCAACCGGTGAAAAATGGATATGTGTGATGCTAATGTACTGAAGATCAGCTACTAAATGAACGATTAAGTACGAGTCCGGTTCTGAAAAGTGAAACCGATGCATAAGTGCCTCAAACTTTATCTGTAAAGGCCAGCAGGGGGCGACTCCTCTGGATGCAAGAAGAAGACGGCGTGCGAGAGCCCACGGGTCTGCCGTTATTCTTCTTCTACACTTTTAAAACTAAAAGATAAGGACGACTTTTACAACAAAGTCAGTCGATTTTTGTCCAGAAAGAAAGATGGCCGACTGGACTTCATTTACAAGTCTTTACGGCCGATGTTTATTTGTATTGCGTTCCTTCTCTGTGCCGCTATACATCAGTGAAATCAAATATGTACCTTATCTATCTATGTAAAGAATGCTATTATGAAAAATGAAAAACTGGTAGCCACTCTCTTGGGTTCATATATTTGTAAATCTCTGGAAGAGTCGGTGTCTCACCAGCAACCTCCCCGCACATCACCGCTCTGTGGATTTTAACAAGCAGACTGTTCACACTGAAGGATGCTCGAGCCCTCAGCAGCGCCGGTCCGGTTTCAGGTCCACTTTCCGAAAAGGTCAAAAACAAAAATATGATCGCAGCAAATTTCCAAAAACACTTTCTCACGGAGGAAAAAAACACGTTTTATCTTAATAAAAGACATTATTAAACCATTATCCTTGTTCAAAAACTCACAAGGCGGGGCGGTAACACAACGGTATTGAGACGCAATGCATCGTGGGGCATCGTTGTGTAAACACGGTAAAAAAAACCCGTACACTCCAGCTCGTTCTCTCCGCTCGGCTCATGCTAATCGGCTCGTAGCTCCGTCCTTGCTAGATGAACTGAACAGTTTGCTGTCCCGGCTCCTCGGTGGTGGAAGGAGCTCCTCGTTGACGTCATGAAGTCTCTCCATCTTCCACCGCAAACTAAAAAAACATCTTTTTCCACTACACCTTGAAAACGGAAGGGAGCGCAGTAGTCGCCCTTAAGTAGCACTTATATGTCTCTCACTGAAAGCACTTTGTAGTTTGACTTCATTGCAGGAATTGTACTTGTTGTTCTGAGTTTGTACTCATGGTTAAAAGCACTTATTGTAAGTCGCTTTGGATAAAAGCGTCAGCTAAATGTAATGCGCAGTAAGCTGATGTCTCATACTCTTGCTAATATTGTATGAATCCCAGTTTTTTTTTTTTCGAAGCCCACACACTAAACAGAGTGGACTCACAACACGTTAAATGTTACAACAAACGTAGCAGGACTACGTTGTCGGCGTGCGATCTGGACCGCAGAAAGCGCTCGGTCAGAGGTTGGACCGTGCACACGATCGTACGGCCTTGTGCACCGCGAGCAGGGCGGGTTGGGGTTCGGGCGCCGGCCTGTACGGTGTAATGAGGACTCACCGCAGCCCGCGGTCTGAAGCAGGAGGAGGGCCAGCAGGGGCTGCAGTCCACACACAGGCAGTACGCCCTGCATCCTGCTGCACCTACAGACAGAGGAGAGAGAGAGAGAGAGAGAGAGAGAGTGAGTGCAAACTGGAAGCAACACATTGCCCTTGTGAGGCTCGCCGGGTACACACTGCATGCTCGGATGAGTCACCGGTTGCAATTTCCTTATTATAGGATCTTTTCTTTTTCCTTTTTTCCCTTTCTCGCACAGCCTCAGGATAGAGGGCAGTCAATTCATTCTTCATATTAATTTAGTGTTTTCATAATGTGGGAGTGATGAAGTCTTGCAGAGTACTTTGAGACCAGCTGTGATTAAAGGCTTTTAATGGCTATACAAATAAACTTGACTTAATGTGACCATGGTGTTTCATCTTTTTTTTTTCAAGTATGAAAAAGACATAATCTTCACACTTCACTAAAGTACTGCCCCTAATGATGTACATATATGAATATATATAAAAGGGCTTTATTCTTTTAGTGTCTTTCCTGTGTATTTCTATTCGGTGTCACGGGGTGGTTAAACCAATCCCAGCATGCACCGGGGAGAAGGCAGAGGAATAAAAAAACAGACTGGCTGTGGTCGGCTGGCAGCTTTCCCAGGGCGTTTTATAAACGCAGATGCTCAGTTTACACCCGGGCTCTCAAAAACCACCTGGCATGTCTTTGGACCGAAATCCACACCAACGCGGAAGTGAGCAGCGCGAAAAAGAAACTAAAAAAAACACTGAAAGCCTCGACGTCAAAGTTACATCCAGGTGATGAAATAGTTTAAATGGTCTTGACTAAAACGCCCGTCGCTGCAACGGTTGGATTTGAGGAGTTTGAGACAAAAATCTCTGTAAAATGCAGTTTACCATGTAAAATAAAAAGCCCGTGTGTTGATGTTGTGCGGGATTAACAGAGTATACCAGCTCAGCTGTGTGCAGAATAACAAGAGATTGCTTCAGGAGGGCAAAAAAAACCAACAACAGGGAAAAAGATACTGATGCATTTCAACAATAGAAAACAGCAAATAAGCCAATAACAGCACAAGAGCCACATCTGACATGATGGACCTCTGTGTTCCCCGGTTGCACACGGCACGCTGACACCTGAAACATCCGCCGAGCAAGACGGAGATCAAAGCGCCGTCGACGCCGTCACGGTGAATGTAGAAAATATCTATTTGAGAGCCCGGGTTTAGGGAGCAGGTTGACATGTATGCTATGTCTGCATAGGTTTAGTGGGACAGATTTGGGTTTCTTTGGGAAGCAGCTGGGGAGCTGTGTACAACTCACACACACACACACACACACACACATGGTTTTTCCCTTTAATTCTTCAAGGGATGCGAGTTCAGTTTTATCTCCGTGGCTGTCTGAGCGCTCGCGGCGCTCGCAGCCGAGAGCGAGCAAACAGACGACGAGATAGATATGTCATCGCTCACATAAAAATCTGGGTGTTTATTTTTTTTTTGCCTCCTCCATATTTTGGACTCTCGGCTAAAATGTCTGCGTCAGGAGACGGAGACCAAATGGCCCCTGCCTGCCGGGCCCAAAAAAAAAACAACCCCTGAGTGTGTAAATAATGAATGCGGCGTCTCCGGGGAGTCGCGGCGGGCCGATCGGGGGCCCGAGGGCAGACGGAGGCCCGGGGGGACCAGAGGAGATGCTGAACAGATAGCCAGCGCCGGCTACAGCAGCGCCGGTCGCTCCGACTCAAATCTCAAAGGACAAAAACACTGACCTCGAAGCAAATACCTCTTCATTTAAAGTCTCTGGGTGTGTAGTTTCATATTGTTTGTGACAGATAAGTCACATAAATTCACAAATAATTCAGTCCTTTTAATGCATGAATAGGATATTTAGAATATATACATTTTTATTTCAGTCTTGTGATGTGTTCTCTCTACTTTCTGGTCAGTAAAAGGAGGAAAGAAGTTACCAGAACTCCAAATTGACACTTATAACTCAAGAAGACGAGCAGAAATCTCCTATAAAGTCTTTCATAGAAAGCTGAAAGACGCCTTAAAGGTTGGGTCAGACAAACTCATTCACTAACCTAAGGTCTTGTTCACAGTGCCAGGATTCCATCCAGATACATTTTAGAAAGACAGTAAAAAAATAGATGTTTGATTCCAATCGAGTTTCTACAGATGTGAAACAGTCCGTCCGCTCAGAGTTTGATTGTAAAATCTCATTTTTCGTCACGTGCAACACGATAGCTAAATGCTAGCATCCAATCCAGAGCGACGGAGGATCTGAGCGTCTACTAGCAGAACGCAACGAACGACCAGTACTTTGCCTCATGCAGATAGGTCGGTGACATCTGGACACACACTCATCCGATCTGTGTGTGTGTGTGTGTGTGTGTGTGTGTGTCTTAAAGATCTGATTTGAGTAATACATCTGATTTGCCTGCAGTGTAAAAATAGCTTAAGTGCGGTTACCTTGGGAAAAGATTGCTTGTACAATATATCTGTAGAATAGCATTAATCGTATTTAATGATTAGAGTACATGTGTGAATGTGTAGCTGAAGCCTTTCCATTGTGTTGCTTTGTGCGGCTGGGGAATGAATATTATTTTACAACAGAAAGGGAGGCTTTCAGACAAATTACATTGAATTCATATGGACAGCTCCAATTAGTGAGCGCAGACTTGATACCGCGCTAGAAAGTTAGCATCTGGTTGATTAGAAATTAAAGGGTATTGTGCTGCAACGTTCATCAATCAACATATAGAACAAATGTGATTGTGCAATTATAAACTGCAACAGCTTAACGATCGTATTAGTCAATTTGAATCTGCGCTTTCTTTCCCCGTTGAAGTCTTTCTCTTTAGGTCTTCAACAGCAGCAACTCATATGCTCTCCCAGGTCTACTGGGGCCGCGCTATGAAGCTTTTATTTTCTGCTCCCATCATCTCTCCAATACACTCACTTTGCTATTGATTGCTCCTTCGCCTTTGTTTTGCCTCCTCTTACATTCACAGTACTGAGCAGAACAGAAAATGCTCCTCTCACCAAACGCACCGGGGAAAGGGCAACCGTAGAATAAGCTGAGCCTGGTCGTTCATGGCTGGGTTACCAGTTACTGGACCACTTTTCTAAAGTGCCTTTTTTGTGTGGAGACAGAATAACAACATTAGGAAAAGCTGGCTACATATTAACACTGGCTAGCACATTTTGTTGGCTTGTTATACAACATTAACCAATGAAGTTACGGCTACAGCTACAGCTACAGCTACGGCTACGGCTACGGCTACAGCTACGGCTACAGCTACAGCTACAGCTACGGCTACGGCTACAGCTACGGCTACAGCTACAGCTACAGCTACGGCTACAGCTACAACTACAGCTACGGCTACAGCTACGGCTACAGCTACAACTACAGCTACGGCTACAGCTACGGCTACAGCTACAGCTACGGCTACAGCTACAACTACAGCTACGGCTACGGCTACAGCTACGGCTACAGCTACGGCTACAGCTACGGCTACAGCTACAGCTACGGCTACAGCTACAACTACAGCTACGGCTACAGCTACAGCTACGGCTACAGCTACAACTACAGCTACGGCTACGGCTACAGCTACGGCCACACAGGGTGAAGGCACACAAAGAGGGTGGAGTCTGTTTTATCAATTATTAATTAACAATCAGTAAACACTCGGAAGACACAGACAGAAAAGAGGTGAGTAGAGACAAACTGTGAGGCAGAATCTGTCTGTTTGTGACCATCCTTCAAACATAGCTTATATTCCAGCTGTGGGAATATCTCGGTGAAGCAGGAGGTTAAGTTAAACTTACTTTGTGTTTGACTCCATCCAACACCGCGCTGTAATCATGACGCCCGCACTCATAGGCTCTCTCTAGGACTCATGCAGTCACGGCATGGGAAAGGCAACATGTCGTGAGTGTCCTTTTAAAATTTCGAGACATCACTTGAGTCAGACCTGACGTTACACACGCCCACGCGGGAGTCTAAATGCAGTGGCGGTGACACAATAGCCTGTACGTTCACAGTGCGCCGAATGCATTTTCCCTGGAAATTTTGGAACCAACATCATTGTCAAACTGTCGTGCGAGAATAAAGCAAAGCCACGTGTAAATGAGGTGGGCGGGGCTTATTGAACAGTCAGTTTTCATTGAATTTAAACCTTTTTGATGCTGACACCTGAGTGAGCTCCCACTGACATTCAGCATGAGCTCTCCTGCCGCGCGTGTGATACCAACTGCAAAGATCCAGCCAGATCTCAACTTGTCAGATGAATGCACTGTTCCCTTCTCCGGCCTGTCACCAGTACTGCAGATGTGCCAGATAGACTGGGTGACAGACAGTTAGAAGGTTACCAACAGACGGATATATGCTAAAAAAATATGTGCAGACTCAAGAGTCGCGGACCTTTTTTACAGAGCCCACCTCGTGCCTTGGAGAAATCTGGTCCAGCTCCATCTGTCACCTCATCTTAATCTTACGTTTTTAGCTCAGTCTGTCTCTCTGCATTGGGGTTTGCCCATCTGTCCCCGTCTGTATCGATGACTCGCGATCTCCTGTTCGTGTGTCGCCTACGCTCTTTTCCTTCCCTTTCCCTTGTGCTTCGTTCTTTATATTGTCCCGTCACTCTGTCCTCACCACGGTGCATTATTAAGAGGCCTCATTAATCACTCCGGCTGCCCGTCTGTCACTCCATCACCGCACGCTGCTGTTGTTCCACACTTTACCGACACACAACAGTGCTGGTTTCACAGAGAAAGAGAGGGGGGGGGGGGGGGTTAGTCTCATCAATGTCTGTGTAAAAGTCTCTTAGCGTGAGAAATGAGGCCACCCTTCGAGTGACAAAGGACTGTTTTCCTTCGCGGCAGGATATTACTAAGGTTTTAGAAGCTGTCACACTGTGTTGCTCGTAAACGGCTTTCGCGGTTCACATTTTCTGCAACGTGTTCGGTTCTGTGCTCGCACCTGTCTTACGGCGCGCATCATCCTTGGGTGGGCTTCTTCTGTTGCCCGGCAGTATTGAAAGCACTTAAATGAAAACAATGGTTGAGTGGGTGGCGAAACTCCGGCTTATGGAAACCAGTATGAGGAGGAACAGCAGGACAGCGCCGCTGTGAAAACCAACAAAAAATGACCCCGTGGGCCAGAACCGAACCTGCTGAGCAGGAGACGGTTCAGACGAGTCGATGACGCTCTGAACGAGTCAATTACAATCCATACAGAGGGAGGAGGAGAGAGGGACCGGAGATGTGAGACGGAGGGAGAAGGTGAGAGGAGGACAGGTGGTGGGATGTTGAGAAAAAAGAGGGAGTAAAGTCAGGAGGAAGTGAGGCAAAGAGACTGTGAAAAGACACAGAGGCGGTACGGAGAAAAGCCATAGCTTATTTCAGCCACTTCAACGCCAAGCCTGGCTGGGTGAGGGGGGGAGGGGGGGTGGGGGCTTGAATCCTAAGCAGCCGTACATTTCCCCTGATGCTTTGCTGGGCTGTGTGTGTGTGTGTGTGTGTGTGTGTACGCTTGCAAGAGAACGGGAGCTGGTAGATGTGGAGGGAGAATATGGCAAGGGTCCCCCCAAAAAGAGAGGAGTTTGCCATCAACATACGGACTCAAACACACGGCGTCATCCCATCACACACATGCACGCGTGCAAAACCGTGCACGTTCAGGAAATAGCCCGTCTCCTACAAAATACATTCCCATACAACTAAAAAGCATTTTTAAATGATGTAGTTCTTGTTCTCCCGGATTAAACACGCGGTTAACTTTATGAGTTGAAACAAAAGCAAAAGTACTCGGTGAGGTTTGGAGTAACATCCTGGTTTTGGCTCAATATAAGTATTTTATTTAATGTGCGGGTGTAAATGAAAATAAGTCAACATTTGGACTTTTTCAAAGGAGACACAGACGACGTTCTCCTGGGTGAAAGTCCTGTGCTGTTTGTGTTTTAACGCCCCAACCTCCCGTCTTCATGGACTTCAGTGGAGAATTGTGATATGCAAAAATAAACTAACGAGAATTGTGATAGACAAAAAAAAAAGGGAGGAGAACGTGCAACAGCTCTGCGTTTTAACGAGGTCGGCCATATTATGAAAATTGAATATGCAACGTACAAAACACCTATGGGAATGCGGACTCACTTGTGCACTTGCAGCGTGAATGACGTGGACAGATGCTCCTGTGCGAGCGCTGAGCACGCACACGCCGGCATGCACATGGCATGGAGTCATTAGTGCTCACATCTGCGCATACATCTCAACTCAAGACACTGCAGATTCGTACTTAACTCACAGCGCCTTCATCGCACAGGATTCGGGTCCCATTTTATTGCTCCCGTCATAATATTTTCTCTTTGTGGCCCGGCGATTGATGCGCTTCATGTTATGCAAAGCACTTGGTAATTGTTCCATTGAAAGGTGCCATAGAAATGGTTTTTAATAGGCTCTGTTGTGCGTCAATGAAGAGCTGCTCATGCTCACATGAAAAGGTGGCGTTAATCAGGAGAGCGAGGCGCAGAGGGATGGAGGGATGAAAAGGACGAAAAGAGGGGAAGAGGTGGGGGGCGGGGGGGTGTAACTAAGGACGAGCGCCGCGTTATCGCCACGGAGCTGAGAAAAAAAAAAAAGTGCTGTCAATTACAGTGAAGTGTTTCGCTGCACAACCAAAACCCACGCACGGTGCATTTAGGAAGCCGACTGCAATGTGTGAGAGCGAGAGAGAGAGAGAGAGAGAGAGAGAGAGAGAGAGAGAGAGAGTGTGTGTATTCAGATGCTTTTCTGCTTTAATTTGGGTCCAAATGGCAAACGTGGGAGAGAGAGAGAGAGAGAGAGAGAGAGAGAGAGAGAGAGAGAGAGAGACAGTGCTGACCAAGCTCCACCACACAAAAGCAGAGGGGGGAGGGGGGGGGGGGGGTGACACTGCTGAGCACCCTGATGGTGCAGAGAGGGAATAAGCTTCAGGGCTGCCCAGAACTATATAGAAAGCCATTACTTACAGCTGAAAGCCACCCCAGGTCTCCCTTAGTACCTTATTCACATGACGCCCACCAGCCAGAAGCCAGCACCCCCCTTCCCCTCCCTTCCTCCCCCACCTCGATAAGAGGAGGATCGCCCCCGCTCCTATCTGTAAAACATATTAGCTCGCTCTCTGTGGCCAGACGAGATGAGCTCATCCTACTGTACTGCTGTGTGAGTACGATGGAAAAGGGGAGGGTGGGGGGGAGGGAAGAGGATGATGAGAAAAGGTAAGACACTGAGAAAAAGAGAAAGGGGAGGGCGGAGGAGAGATTCCTCTGAAAAATGAGGTGACAGAAAGGTTTTTTTTTTTTTGTTACGTGCAGGAAAGGTGGCCAGGCAATTTTCAAATGTCTGAGGCCCCTCATTTGCCGGAGCCGCGAAGCCACTTTACGCCGTGGCAAATGTTAAACTTGTTCTGGGCACATCAAGGTCCCCTTGGCCGCCCGCTTTGTCTTCGCCCGGGAATATAAATGTGGCTCGAGACGGAGGGTACGAGCGAGGGAGGGAGGGGTTACAACAGATTGTACACAAGAGTCTTAAAATAAAAGGCTGAGTGGTGAATACCTTCAGGGTTTCACGGAGGCTGGTCCACGCGTATGTTTACCCCATTTGGACGAAAGGCCCACAGGAGGATGTGCGCTACAGTTTTATGGTTAAATCATTCAGGACTACCACTGATTATTGTTCCAATACATTAATTATATCAATTAAGTTATTAGTAAGTTCCCAGAGGGTAAAGTTTTTCAATGAAAAAGTCCAAAAAGAGCTAACTTTACAATGAAAGAAAACAAAGAAAGAAAACTTCCCATTTTCTAAGCTGGAACCAGTTCCAAAAGAATAAAAGTCAACAATAGAAAAAGTTGTTTTGTCCTGATCCACTAAAGATGAATATAAATAGAAAGATAAGATGAAGATGAATCACCAACACGTTGAAGAAGCACTCGTCTGAGCACTCATTTTGACATTTTGGGGTTTAAAAGGTTTCTTTTCCGCGTTAGAGCACATTTATACCATCGAGTTCTTTCTCCAGACTGAACTGTGTCTCCTGAATCACAGCGAAGCAGGACGAGCCTGAGAAGAAAAGACAAAAAACACACAGCACGGGACGTGAATTCATTGCCGCTGCTAAAAAACGACAACAAAAAAAGTGGCAGAAATTGAAACAAAACCATGTTAACAGAGTCTATAACTAAATATTGTGGGATCCGGCTCGTGCACGGTGTTAAAGCTGCACGGATACAATTACAAGGGGCGTGACAACTCCAAGATGTATTGGTACGGTCTTTGTTGTGGTTATGTATTAATCGATACCACACACACACACACACACACACACACACACACACACACACACACACAGAGGCCAGAAGAGACACAACAAAGCGCGAAGCCATTACATGATGATCTCTCCTGTGACGGCCCGAGGCCGCTCGGCACACTCAAACATATACTGTGTTTACAGATGTGCACAGTTGTGGTGGATGAATGTTATCGGTATATTACAGGAGGTCTGGATGCCGGATTTTTCCCCGGGAACGCCGCCAGGTCCTTCCACTCTTCCACACTCCTCTCATCCCTCCTCTACATTGTTTCTTTTCTTCACATTTCCACTTTCCGTCTCTGTTTTTTTGTCCGTCGGCAGGATCCGAAACGTGGGGGGGGGGCGTGAATCCTCGCCGCGAAGACTCTCCTCCGTTCATCAAAGTCGGCGGTGCAGGGACACTGAATCATGCGGTGTGTGTGTGTGTGTGTGTGTGTGCACTGAATAAATACTGTGGCGGCCTATAGATCAGCGGGAGCTCGCCGTACGAGTCGTGTCAGCAGGTCACTCGAGCTCTTGACCTGCAGCCGTACACAGGAACGCTGTTTTATAGTACAGACGTCAGTGCTATGTGATTTACTGTCATTTAATGACATCACATCACAAAGATATGGTCACATCCTCTCACCATAGTTCATGAGTTTTGATGTGCAAATTAAGGATTTAGGGCAGATTACAATAAAAACGACAAATGGGATATTTGCTGTACACATCTGAGACTGTTCTGCAGTCTTTGCCTGTGGGAATAACCCACAATGCATAGCGTCGTGAGGTTTAAAGAGGATAGCACATGGGTGATCGGCCTGGCTTACAAAATGTACACAGGAACATTACAATTAAGGATTTAAGATGGTCCACTAAGCTAAATCCCAGTAAAACAAGTATAGGCGTTATTACGTCTGGTTTTATTCATAAACCGCTTCTTTTAACTTCATTCAAGGTGTTTGACAAAAAGAAACAGGAAGTAACGCCTCTCCGAGACACTTTTACATATCACATGACGCTGTCTGGTCACGTGATATGAAGCAAAGTGCGAGAGTCCGGGGCTCAAAGGCCTCAGAGAGGACATTCAGGTCACATGACGTCTGTTGCTTCTGTCCGTCCGGGAGAGATTGATCCTCCTCTGAAGGTTTCATCCCTTTTTATTTCCTGTGAAAGGGTTTTTACTCTCTTTAGCTGGGGAAGTTTCTCCTGATCCGAGTACAGATCGTAAAGCCCTCCGAGGCAAATCTTGTCTTTGTGATTTTGGGCTGTACAAAATAAAGTGGATTGAATTGACATTGGGATCGGACCACAGCGGCGCTTCAAGCTAAACGCTCGCGTCCGCTTGCTAGCGCGCTCACATCGACGGGCGTTAGCCTGGAGGCGTAGCAACAGTTGTTGATTAGCGCAAAGTACACCTGAGGCTGAGGGGAATATCATCAGCTTTGATCGAATTACGTCGAGATGAAAAGTAAGAGGATAACTCAAGTTATCACAGTTCATCCTGAAGGGACCATGAATGCAATTCTTCTCAATGATTTCACACAAACACTTCGGCGCCGGAAGACAAATCGGAGGCTCGCCGAAGACGGCCGGCGTCGTCCGGCGTCGTCCTCTGGGGAGCATGATCTGTTCTTTAACAGCAATCCATCCGACGTTTGGGATGTTTCTCGGTATGAAGCGGTGGATCGGCCGATACTTCGACTCGTACGCGATGATTCACGATGGATTCATGAGCCAAAAGAGCAGAAAAGTTAACGCGGCCATCGGAGGAGAATGCATCATGCGCGAGCGGGAAAAAAATAAATAAGCAAAGGCTTCCTTCCTCCTTTCTGCCACATCCCATCCACACTGCAGCCGCCCTGAGACTAATTAACAGAGGGATGAGAGCCGCCTGTCGTTTAGGGAACTCATCAAATCGTCTCGCGTATTTTCCCCAAATACGCTGAGAAGCAGCGATGAGGAAGAGGGAAGAGCCACTGCAGGGTCAGAAGAGAGGAAGATGGATGCTGAATACTTGAAAGGGAGGCATTCGGAGATACCCCTATATGGCACCCAGTCAGCGTGTGTGTGTGTGTGTGTGTGTGTGTGTGTGTGTGTTTCCTCTCCCGTCTAATGTCTCAGCTCCTCTCAAGGTCCAAATCCCGTCCGATCCACTTATATCGCTCATTAAATCATCTCACAAACAAACTACACACTGGGAAGCATATGTGTCTGTGGCCTCGGTGTCCTTAACACACACACACACACACACACACGCACACGTATGCGCGCACACACACACACAACAAAAGCCCAGCGGTGGGGGTAATCTACTGCTTTCATGTGCCGTTAAATCACTCTGCATCTCATTAACAATCACAGTGTCAGATACACACATCCACCTGAGGCACCTAGGAGGATACACATCAAACACACGCACACACACACGCGCACACACACATAGACACTGACAAATCATGGAGTCACCAGGATGCAGACGGACAGATGGTGTGTTTGTATCATGTTAATGGGGGGTGGGATGTGTGTGTGTGTGATCCCTCTCATCCATCACTGTGGCCACCTGAGAGGGAGCCGCTGAGCCCACGAGGACCCAGACAGACCGGACTGTGTCCGCCTTCAGTGTTCAGCGAGCTAAACAACTCCAACAACAGCGCCAAAGACGGCGAAACACAAACCAATCAAACCAACAAAAAGTATGTTCTACATCTATTGCCTTGATCCTATTATAATAGAGTCAATGCATTGTGGGTAGTGAGATGCGACTGTGTTTTTTAGGGCCGTAAAGGTAGAACGACGTACTCCCAGTCTTCAAATGGAGCTAAGGAGGAGAGTACAGACTTAACAGGTAGCGAGAGAGACAAACACAGACAGAAGACTGGCGGCGGGACGTGATTATCCGTTAAAGATGCATCGGCTCTGACAAAGAGGACACGATTGTGGATGTGAGGGATTGGCATGAAAAGAAACTGGATTGTGAGCGTGGAAGGGGTTCAAAAACTGACGAGAGACAGAAATGAGATGAGGAACGTCAACGTACAATGAATAAATTGAGCAGGAATTGGAATTGGAGCTCACTGTGGCCGAACAGGGACGAGAAAAAAAAAAAAGGAAAGAAAAGCAGATTTTTGACAGTTTTTGAGACGGAGAGTGTGAGAAAAGACACAGTGGGGGGAGCAGAGAGACACCGCTCCCTGATAACCGCGCTGGGAGAAGAGAATCGAAAGTGTGAAGAATGAAAGAGGGAAGAAAATCAAACGGCCGAAAGCTCCAGGAAAAGAAAACGCCGCCGGGGGAGGAGGGGCGAGGGAGGGAGGGGGGGGGGGGGGGGGTTGAGCGTCTGCACGCTGATAGCGGCGGCAGCTTAATAAATAATCACGCTTAAGAGCGGCTGATGAGTCATGCGAGGCTGCAGATTCCCAGTATCCTGTTAGGTTAGGAGTTTAAAAAAAAAACGAGAGGAAGAGGAAGGTGAGAGAGAGAGAGAGAGAGAGAGAGAGAGAGACGGTGGTGGTTGAGTGCAGCCGTGAGGGAGAAAGAGATGCAGGGAAGAGGAACGGCTGCCGGGGAGAGTTAACACACTCCGGTGAAGAAGAGGAAGAAGATAACGGGAGATATTGAGGAAGGGGAAGAGTGATGGAGAGCAAGCGGAGGCTGTCGTGGAGGGAGGGAGGGCTCGACGGTGAAGCCGGGCTATTTCTAGCTTTTATTGCTATAAGCGCCGCGGCCCGGCCTCAGTCCGAGCACCCTGCTCTGATGCGGACCCGGACTGGGATCCTCTGGGTTTATATATCGATTCTCATTTGGGGGAATCAGGATTGATGAAACCCGCCTCGGGCCCCGTCCCCGATCTGTCCGAATGTACGAGAACCAGCTCGCTACGTCCTCATTGGAAGGATGCGTGAAAGAGGGCTATGGACCCTGAGCATGCAGGAAGCCATCTGCATCGTGCACACACACACACACACACACATGCACGCCATGAATCAGCACGGGGGGGCAAGCCAACGCAAATTGACACTCCACAGAGGAGCGTGGGGTTTAATCCGAGGTGCACTTGATTGCTAGTTTTAGGCGGCGCTCGCGATGCCATTTGGAGTCAGTCAGCCTGCGACCGGAGGGATCAATTTAAATTTGCTTCGCTCCCCGCTGCAAAGTTTACCGTCTTTAAATTGCACGCTGTCATCTCCTTTTTTTTCTTCTTTTTTTTGGAAATCTAGGATGGAGATTTCCAGGGGGGGGGCGTCTTCTCAAGTCACAGTCGGCGGAGGGGATCGGAGGCCAGACGCCTCCTCGGCGAAGAACAGGAAGTGAACTGTCGGGTTTTTTCCTTTTTTTTTTCTCGAATAGATTAAACAAAGGAGACATTACGTGTTAATTAGTGCGCTGTTGAAGCGCTGGGGGGGCGGATCTTGAGCCGGGGCTCGCTGTTTCTTCCTGTTTCAGTCCTGTATGGTGCCGCTAAACTAACAGGCTTAACGTGTTGACATCAGAGCGCCATCAAGCGTGTCCTTTGACTCGAATACGTGTACTTCCACCCCGCGAAAAAACATAGAACCATCGCTTAAAGCTTCAACCCATTCCAACCGTCTCGTCTAAAGGTTTTCCATCAATGACATTCCTCATATCTCACAGCCAGACGGCGTGTTCACCCTCCCCGCTACATCTCCCTCCCCGCCCTCCCCTTACCGCCTTCCTCGCCGCCCCGATCTCTGTAAGCGACACAGACGGCACGGTAATTGGATTTGAACAGACAGTTCAGACGCCGGCGTAACACAATTAGCGACAAAACCTCGGCATCAATCCCAAGGCACCGCGATCCCGACACCCCCAACACCACCCAACACCACCCCCCCCCCCCTCTCCTAGAGGAAGAGGGGGGAGGAAGGGGGGAGAAAAATGCACAAGGTGCAGTTTACGAGATTTCTGTGCGCATCGTCAGACGTGTTCTGGAGGTCAGGGGGCATTCGATTTGTGTTTGCTTTCTGATCTGGGCAAATATGTGTGTGTGCATGTGTGCGTGTGTGTGTGTGTGTGTGTGTGTGTGGAGGCAAGGCGATAACCCCCTACCCCTCCCCTCCTCGTCCCTTGAGACAGGAACAAAGGGGCCGGGCTGCATCGGGCCTTTGGTCAGCTCGGCTCCAGCGTGTTCCTATCAGTAATTCACGGCCCCCTCGGATCGCGGACGCTTCCTCTGCAACGTGCAAACCGGGAAAAAGTCTCCTCGGCCGTTGTGCTTCGCGTCGCAACAACGAGGCTCGTCCGTTTCATCGCACTAAGTTCGGTGTTCGGTGTCGGCGTCCGCGAGGCGCCGACTTCTGGGAGCGAAAGCACTTTGCGACGCTTTCTTAAGCTCCCGAGAGGCCGGAGCACTCGAGCTCACACTTTGACCGAAAAAGGAAAATTAGAGCCGGCCATAAAAATGCTGATTCATCTGCAGCTGAATTCCACCTGCAGAAGAAGAAAAGCCAGAAATGAAGCCGGCGAATGTAAAGTAATGAAATGATTTAGCTTCTCGCTGCTGCTTCATTGGAAACAAATTAACCTGCTTTACGAAGGAGAACAACGTTAGCGCCCAGCGAACGGGGTCGTGTTTAGAGTATTAGTCCCAGAGGAGGAGGAAGAGGAGGAGGAGGAGGAAGAGGAGGAGAAGAAGAAGAAGAAGAAGAAGAAGAAGAAGACGATTTAACGAAATATCAAAATGATGTTTCCTTCTGTTAGAACGGGCTAAGAGGATTAATGTGAGCTTCTTTTTTTTTGACATCTCAGATTTTTGTTTTTCTTCTTTTACATCTCGTCTCTTCGCCTCGTCTTGGGAGCGCTGTTTTTGGTAATTATGAGCAGATGAAACGGGAATAAGTGGGCTAAGAGCTGAGCTGAGAAGGTCTGAGCAACACAGTTACGGAGATGTGCGAGTAGGGAACGGGAGGAGGAGGAGGAGGAGGAGGAGAAGAAGAAGAAGCCGAAGAAGAAGAAGAAGAAGAAGAAGAAGAAGAAGCTGAAGAAGAAGAAGCAGCCGAAAAAGAAGAAAGAAGAAGAAGAAGCCGAAGTAGAAGAAGAAGAAGAAGAAGAAGAAGAAGAAGAAGAAGAAGAAGAAGAAGAAGAAGAAGAAGAAGAAGAAGCAGCAACCGAAGGAGAAGCAGCCGAAGAAGAAGAAGAAGAAGAGGAAGAAGAAGAAGAAGAAGAAGAAGAGGAAGAAGAAGAAGCAGCAACCGAAGAAGAAGCAGCTGAAGAAGAGGAAGAGGAAGAGGAAGAAGAAGGAGAAGAAGAAGAAGAAGAAGAAGAAGAAGAAGAAGAAGAAGAAGAGGCAGCAGCCGAAGAAGAAGAAGCCGAAGAAGAGGAAGAGGAAGAGGAAGAGGAAGAAGAAGAAGAAGAAGAAAGAGAAGAAGAAGAAGAAGAAGAAGAAGAAGAAGAAGAAGAAGAAGAAGAAGAAGAAGAAGAAGCAGCAGCAGCAGAAGAAGAAGAAGAAGTAGCAGTCGAAGAAGAAGAAGAAGAAGAAGAAGAAGAAGAAGAAGAAGAAGAAGAAGAAGAAGAAGAAGAAGAAGAAGGCACTTCATAACTCTGACTAAGTGAGGATGAGTTCATCACGGTTCCCTCTGAGCTGCTGTTTCTTCGCGGTGACTCAACAGCGTCGGCGTGTTTTCCCAACAACTCTTCACACCGTACGAACACTCGCAGCGCAACGCTGGCGAGTTCTGAACTTCTATAACGACTTCAAGAAAAGGAAAAATGTGTTAATTGTGCGTTACAGTCGCTCGTTTCATTTCATGACAAGCTGTCATTTAAGCCTCAAAAGTGACTTGTTCTTCTAATCTTGTTTGATAAAAGCTTAATGGTCCTTATTGTCGTCCCGCCGCATTGTTGCCGGAGCGCCGAGCTATTAGCCCGTCATATATCAAGCCCTCGGTGGCATGTGTAATGGCTAAGTGTTTTGAACCAACTCGCTCGTGGCGGCATGAATCTTCCTGAGGGCTGGTGATTATTAATGACAGTGGCAGCGCGGAGCAGCCACCTTCAATCACGCGGCAGGTAAATCCTGCAACAAAAGGCGACGGCGGGGAAGCGGCGCTTAATTCCCCTTCTTTTTTTTTCCGCCCGGGAATTAATCAGCCTGGGTTTTCTAATTTCTCACCCGACCGATGTTAATGCCTTTTTTTTTTCTAAATAAGAAATTAGACGCACACACACACACACACACACACACACGTACACGCCGTTGAACTGATGACAAACGAGGATGCGGCCGCTCATTTGAATATCAGAGAGGAAGAGCGTCACCTCCCTTCAGCCTGTACGGTAATTACTCCGCCATGAGAGACGAGAGGAAACACGGGCCGGGTTCATGAAGCGCCAGAGGAGACGGGTTCAAAGACATCGAGGAAAAACAGAACACAAGCGGAGTCAAGAAGAAGTAGAAAGTCCAGAAAAGTTGGAGGTGATTTAGGAGGAGAGGATAGCGCCATCTTTCTCCTCTTTATCGGAGCCGACCTGGCGGGACAGAGATGCAGGGCGGCGTCCTCGGACCGTCTGTTACAGGAAGTCCCGATCGGGCACAACGGCCGTGGAAGGATAGCCGAGGAGCAGCCGATCCCTCTCGACGACGTCTTACTGGGTTGTTTAAAAGAAGCGCTCCTCCCTCTCCTCCTCTTATCTGTGTTTTCTTTTCTTAAATGGCCTTTAAGACCCGACACACAACATAAGTAATGGCCTCTCCGAAACGGCCCGGGAGAGCGTTTCCCAAAAGCTTTTGTTGATTATACGCCGACTAGATATTTGTTATCACCTGTTTTTCATCTCGCGTCATGAGGAGGATTTCTCAAGCGTCAGTGTGAAATTCAGGACATATCTATGATGGAGGGATTGACTCCTTACAGCTCTCAACATGGAAACAAGCGGCTAGCGGCTAACAACGGTGCTAACAGTGTTAACCTGAGGAGAGAGCACAGAGACACTTGGATTAAAAGCAACTGTATTCTCCGCTAAAGACGCCATAACTCCATAATCTATAACTACTATATCTTCACATTGTTTGCTTCTATATTAATGCTCTGAACTTTGAATGGAGCGTCTTCATCAAAAGGAGTTCATGTCCTCTGATTTCCTCCTGTTCAAACTGCACACCTGCACACACAAACATGATGCCATCTCTATTTCATCACTGGAACTTGATCTAATATGTTTGAATGCTTTTCCACTGTGGAAATCATTGTGCAGATTAACAGTCCCATTAGATCCAAGAGGCACTTTTATTACATCTGGTTTCTGTAATATGTGGATCTGCTGGTCTTTCTCTTTATCGTGAGCATTTTCTCTCATTCACATTTGTCTCTCTCTCGTTCTCTCGTTCTCTCTCTCTTTCTCTCATTCCAATGTCCTGGCCCGTTCCTCCACTGATGAGAGTCACACACACACACACACACACACACACACACACACACACACACACACACGTGCCTTTATACCTCCCATCCTTCTTATTTTGTGAGCAAAATTAAATATGATCCATTGTTAAATTTTTGAAAACACGGCCAATACTTTTCCCTCCCTCCTTCCTTCCTTCCCTCCCCCTCTCTCTCTCTCTCTCTCTCTCTCTCTCTCTCTCTCTCTCTCTCTCTCTCTCTCTCTCTCTCTCTCTCTCTCTCTGAGACCCTGCAGGTGTCGACCCCTCGCTCCCATCTCACCACCTTAATGACTGAATCGGGGGCAATTAATTACCCTGAGCGGAGACGTTAACCTCCACCTCTTCCACCTGGCGGTGCGAACACACACCGGACCGTTGGTCCTGTCCGCTCACCCTCTCCACGCTGCGGCGGGCCTCAGCTAACGAGCATTAGCGTACATGAGGAGAGAGCGAGTTCAGATGGAGGTCTGGCATCGGGGAAGATGATTAAACAATGAGGGATACCTGCAGGAAACTGGATCAACCTTGAGTCTTCGGCCGGAGCGACCTGACCTCCCTGCTGGCTCGTTGCCCTTCAGCTCTCCTCCACCTGCAGCCGTTTGTCAGGCTGCTTTGGCTAATTACACATCTCACCGCATCCACGCAGCGCCAGCGGCTCTCAGCAGTCCTCCTGCATTACCGCCGGAGTGGGACTTGACGATGCAGACGAGGTGGGAGGGGGGGGGGGGGATCAAATAAAAGGTCCCAAAGCAACAACGGAGGCAAATTACAGACACGGTTTGTAATTACCTCCGGGGGAAAGAAAAGAAGAGGACGGCCCCCTTTTCATATTCCACATGTGATGGGTTAAATATCAGGGCACGTGTCTCTCTCTCTCTCTCTCTCTCTCTCTCTCTCTCTCTCTCTCTCTCTCTCTCTCTCTCTCTCTCTCTCTCCGTGGGCTCGTATCTGGTAACCTGCCGTCGCCCATCGAGTCCTGATGGATGCCGTCCTGTCAGTGCAGCCAACTGTTTAAGCGATGAGTCCCTCTCGTCCCTCTGTTCGCCCGTCTTTCCCCAGATGCGGCGCTGGCAGCCGAGGGTTACATTTTGATTTTAATAGCTTTGCACATGTTCAAACTATTTATTTATAAATATCAAGAAATGTGTCTGCATTTAAGTTATAGAATCTCTACTTTGGATGACGTCTGAAAGTTTGTCGAAATGCCTTTTGAATATCTTCATCCCTCCTGTTTTCTTCTCCGTCCTCGGCTTCGGCCCTGACGTCACTGTTTGGGTTTGTAACGCTGCAGATTATTAGAAATTTAAAGGAGGCTGGAAACTGTAAACTGGGAAAAATATATAAATTAGGGGGATGAAATTCAGGAAAGGAAAATTCGGCAGGGTTAGAGGTGATGATAACACGACTCTGGACGCAGCCGTGCTGCTGTTTCCCACGTTTTTTGGTCTTATGTGAAGCTAAGCTAATGTAGCTAAATGCACAGAGATGATAGTAGCATCGATCTTCTCGCCTAGCTCTTAGCATGACACACAGAAGTACTTCTCAATAAGTTGAAATGTTGTTTAAAGCAAAAAAATGGGAATTTGGAGCGCTCACAAGTCTTTTGGCCGTTCATTTCTGCATAACGTCCAGACGACAGCTTGCCAGGCAACATTTCTATCCTTCAAATTGTCAAAAAGATGCTCCAAGAATGATACAAAATTGAAACGGATCATCTTTGCTAATCGCCTCCCGGGCGATGCCAAAGTGCCCTCGAGCAACAAAACCCCTCCGTGACCCAGGAGCCGGATTTCTCCTGAAACGTGGCGAGGGTTTAGAGAGAGTTGACCAAGGAAACAATGGCGGAGGACGTTAAAGATCAAACCACACGCTTTACAGATATCGAGCGTCGGCAACAAATATCTTCTTTTTTTTTCCGTGAGCTGGATATTTTCTACCTAAGTGTGTGTTTCTCTTCATCCGCTGCGACAACTACCAGAACACAAAGGAACAACCTGCCATCACCTGACAAGAGGAGGAAGAGAAGGGAGAGAGGAAAGAGAGGAAGGTGCCATCGCAGCGTGAGCCGTGAGGCACGGGGAAATAAAAATACTTCTTCTGCGAGACGGATCCACGGCGGGGGAACGGGTGTGAACGTGGTGCAAAGTGTTGTGCTGCGGCGCGTCGGCATCACTGGGTTTGAGCTGTCGGGGGAAAGGACGGGCGGAGACAGATGGGATGATGTGGGTTAGGGATATTTTCCTTTTTTCCTTTCCTTGTTGTTCCAACGCCACCTCTTCTTCGATGTGATATTCGTCAGAAATAAAAGCTTTAATGTCTCGTGAACGTCACGAGGAGCGCCTGGTTCCCATGTCGCTGCTGGTACGAGCTCCTTACACGCGCCTTCTTCTTCAACGTGGGCATTGTATAATTAATGACAACCAACATGAAAGCCCTGGCTGCTGCCATGTAATGAGTCGCAGGAGAAGCTCGCCGCAAAAGGAGGCTGCGTCCTGAGCACGAGAGATTTGAAACGGCCGAGGATGGAGTGAAAGTGAAAGTACGGAGCAGACTTTCCAGCGTGACATTTATGGATGAATCCCGAGTCTCGAGGTTCAAGCGGTGTGTTTTCCTACCGGTTACTTTGTTCTAGCCCTTGAGGGCGCCTCCTCTCTGACGGAGGAGGCGCTGCTGGCGAAACTAATTCAACTCATCAAACAATGTTTACCGGCGAGAGCAGGAACCAACACCTGGCGCCGGCTCAAAATGCACTTCCACGCAGAGGCTGAGCGGAGTGACGGGGGGGCCGCAGGGAGCTCTGTTAAGTAAATGATCAGCCGGAAGGTTTAATTGAAAGGAACGGAAGAGTGTGTGTGTGTGTGTGTGTGTGTGTGTGTGTGTGTGTGTGTGTGTGTGTGTGTGTGTAGCACGGAGAAGTAAAAGAATACCAAACATCTGTTAACCGAGGGAGACGTGCTGAAGGAGGATGTCGGCACAACAAAGAGATCTATGGCGTTCCTCTTTAAGAGCGCGGCACATTTCTCACCAACTTAAATGATTTTGGAGTTGTGCGTGCTCATATTTCTCGTCTCCTTTCCGGTGGACAGCTCTGCTGCCGTCAGCTCGACTTTAAAAATGGCAAAAAGTCGGCCCGATAAGTCGGTCACGAACGTGCATTTATATTCTATTGATATTCGACCTCACGCCACTGTGATCATCACACTGTGAATCCACATCGACGTCCCACTTCCTTCTGAACTTCCCGACAGTAAACGGACATTTTATTCCCTCCGTTGACGTGGCTCTCGGTCCTTAAGGTCTTCATGTCCATCCAACAGCCGCTTCAAACCGAACATGTAAAAAGTCATCGAGGCCAATTGTCTTCTGTGCAAAAGATTCAATAAGGAAGTTGAGATATTTCACCGTGTGAAGGAAAACTTTGAGGTGTCTCTAAAAGAAGTCAAGGGATCAACAAAAAAATCAAGAGACACATCCAAAGAGCCACGCTGCAGTACATCGCTGTCCTTAAAGGCCCCAACAATCCGTTTCCCAAAAGCATAGCTTGTATTTTCTTGAGGTATTTCCAATCTTTTTCCAATCCGTGTGAGAGTGAAATCTCGTCTCGTGAACGTTTGACTCAAGTAATTTGTGTCGAATCCAAAATCGGAGCGCCGGGAGACAAATGATCCAAAAGTGGAGATCGTAAGAGCGCTACTTTTTCTTTCAGTTCTGATAGTTTTTGAATGACCACCATTACCATTTCACAAAAAGAGGTTAATTAGACTAAAGACTCTTAAGTTGACTCTCGTCCAGCACGGGCAGTGAAACCAGTTGCTGTTGGGGGGAGAGTTGGGCAATCCATCTACAAACTTGCGGCCAGCTTTGGGAGCCGCTTGGCAGCGAGCTAAAGCACACATGATTTGTGTTTAATGGGCTAACACATTCAGAACTACTGGTCCCTTTTTAGAGCGCTGGCTTTTCCAGCTCGCTTTCCTTCCCCCCCCCTTTAGCGTAGCCACCCGCGCTGACCTTCTGAAAGGCAGCGCTCTGCCAAAGAAAAGCAAACACCTCATTTATCTGGCGGCCAATGCAAAGAGCAGCTGCCGCAGGAGCTGGCAGTCGGATCCCCGGCCGTGACGGGATGAGCAGCCCGAGCGCCTGGCTTTTCGGGAAAAAGAGGGAATAGCCGCTTGGACGTACACCGCTGCCGCCGCCGCCGCCACCGCCACCGCTGGATGCCGCGCAGGTGGGCAGTTCAAACAAAGCTCAGCAGCGGCAGCAGGCAGCGGAGCAGTCAGGGCACAACACTGAGTGAACTCGAGCACCTCCATCTAAAAATAAAAGAAAAACGCCGTCTATAAAACGCCCCTCGTATACTCGAATCTCAATCTTGAGAATTCATTTACGACGCTAATTTTAGTCTGGATGTTCTTTTTCTCTGCTTAAGGGCCATTAAACCCCCGAGCGGCGTCTTCAGCGGCGTCTTCAGCGGCGGCGGCGAGGGGGTCGACGGAGTGACGGCAGCCCAATTAGGGCTGTTTGTAGTAACACACTAGAAACGACAAACGGCGTGATTGCCGCGGCGCGAGGTGACGGGCTGGAGACGCCGTCCTGCCGGAGATCCTGATTAAGAATAAACAGCGCAATCAAGCGGCGTGATTGCGGGATCGGCCTCTCGAAAGTTTGCCTGTGACCTTGATGCGTGCGGAGGGATGCAAGAGAGGAGCAAGGAGGAAGGAGGAGGAGGAGGAGGAAGGAGGAGGAGGGAAGACAGAAAAGGGGGCGGAGATTTGTCGACACAAAGCTTTAGCAAGGATCCTCTGTGAATATCCACCGGCCACTGTAGCCCTTTAAACCCTCACGCTAACCTATTTATTGTTAGAGTTGTGTTAAAAGGTTGTACACGGCGATTATATATAATTGTAGCCCTGATTTTTATGTTTAATTTGATATCTTAACATGTTTTTTCCTTGATTTGTACCTCCTACATCTCGGCTCAACAGGTTTTAAATCCACTTCAAATATCTCCCCGGAGTGTGTGTAAACTCTGCATGTGTGTATATGTTCGGAGGGCGGCGGAGGGAAGGCGGGGGCGGTCTGAAGAGATGTTTTTTTTTTTTTTCCCCGAGCGAATCTCAAGGGAGCTTTTAACAACGGTGTGCGGCGCGGCGGGGAGCGTCTCTTTCTCCGGTTCCCTCGGCGAACACCTGAAGCACTCGCGCGGCTCGACTGCTAATGGCTCGGCGGTAAATCGGGTCACGTGCGGTTGGACGAGGGGTGTGTGAACATGTATAGCGGAGCGTGGAGCGCGCACACACCCACAGGATAGCCGCCGAGGTGAAAACATCCACTCCACAGCTTCAGACAGCTCTGACCCTTCTTGGAAAAAGCTTCGGGAGGGCAGCGTGTTCACACTCGCCTCGTCCGGGAGGAGAAGATGCTGAGGAGAGGAGATAACCTCGGCTTCGGAGCGTCTCCCCTCTTATCCCCCCTCTCTGTCAAAACAATGAAGGTCACGCTAAGACGAGGCCCAATTAGGGCTCGGCCTCAAACGCCGGAGGTGTCAGCGGCCCTGCAGGCTTTAGAAGAACTTGTGTTTCTCTCTGTGTGTGTGTGTGTGTGTGTGTGTGTGTACGCATGACAAAATCAGCGAGTGGGCAGTGGAGCATGATGGGAGCGCACGTCGCAGAGTACATTAAAAGCAAAGAGAAGGGCATCGGCACGGAGAGACATTTTACTGCAATTACGCCTCCGAATAAAAGAACAAATCGCAATTTCTTTTTTCCGCCGCTCGCCGCGTTCCACGGAGGCGACGGGGCACTAATGTAACCGCTGGACTGAGCAACACTGATAAGAAGAGAAGAAACAATGATTATCTGTTAATGAACGGTGCAGCTACAGTAGCCCAACACACACACACACACACACACAGACACACACGGTGACAGACAGTGGTCAGTGATCAACAGCTAAGCCAATAGTCCAGTGCAGAGAGTAATCCATCACAGACAGCGGCCCCCAATCAATCTGAGCACAGAGCTGGACCGTTGGGGATAGCAGTGCTTCTCGACGAAGCTATCACACACACACACACACACACGCAGACAGACAGGGAGAGAGAGACACACACACACACGGGCCAAGTCTTTCAGGCATCCACAAGCCAGCAACAGTTTCCAAGAGCAGTTGCTAAATTTCGCCAAAGGCCGCGGTCGCGCTCGTCTTTTAGCGACGCTAACTGCTCCCGATCGCGCCAGAAACCGACGGGTCTCAAGAGATCGGATCGCGCTCGCGCTCGAGATCCGATCAGCCGGGTCGCGAGCCGAGGTCGACCCGCTCTCGACTAAGTTTGGGTCTCTCTCCGCGAGGAGTGGACGGCGAGCGGCGAGCGATTTATCAAACTGAGTTTGAGCTTTCGGCCCAAATGGGAGCTCCTCTCACCGAGGAGGGAAAAAAGGGGAAAGAATCCTGTTGACTCGCTGGTTTAAACCCAATATTTCTGGATTTTGAAGACTTTGTTTGTGAGGAACACCTCGAAAAGATATTTTAATCCGAGCCGATATCCTACTGCAGCACCAAAAACAACGGGGGCGGCATTTGCTGCGAGGAATTTATGGGTCATTAAATGTGTTCATCCACCGTTTCACAGCCACTCATTCCACCACACAACGTATCCGACCGCCGTGGACGCGTGGCGTGTGGACATATGCGCTTCTGATGCGCCGCATGTGATCACCAAAAGTTTCAAAGCGCCATCACAGCCAAAGAGTTTTTCTGGGAGCCAACCTGGAGGGATCCAGCTCCACTCAGCGAGGGGATGACGCCAGGACGGACAGACGGACAGACGACCTCACTAATTGCAGCTTAGGGGAAGTGGAGGAGGGAGGGGGGGTGGCAGAGAAAGGACACAAGGGGGGAGGGACATATGTTTCGTTGCGGTTTGAGGCCCAGGGGGGCGAGAGAGGACTCCGCATCAGGACCAAAAAGCAGATGTGAGCGCTGCAAGTGAACACACACGGCAGCATCAGCGGAGAACGCACACACGGCGCACAACACAAGCAGTTGATTAACGTCATTCTCGACTGACTCGCGATTGACTGACTGCGGCGACGTCTCTTCATCTCCTGCATTTGCCACAAATTTTTTTTTTTTGGGGGGCGGCACGGCACTTAATTAGAAAACAAAGCTGCACTCCAGCAGTTCATTTTTGATTTTTTTTTAAAACCAGCGAGGGGAAAGTTGTTTGTGGAGCTTCTGCACAAAGCCCCCCAAAAAAATCTGCATTGTTTAACGGCTTGGTTCATGAGAATGTGCGACCACAAAAAGTGACCTCTGCATTCAGGCGGGCTGCTCGCCAACCGGGTGGCTGACGAGGTTGGTTTTTTTCTCCTGATTTGGAAAGCAAACAATTGCTTTTTTTTATTCCTTCGCTTGCTCCGTGTTGACAAAACGCAGCGAAAGCAATTTGAATAGAAATTACGCTTTTCAAAAATGCAATTTTCTTGTGAACAATGCGAGAAACACCGGCAGAAATAAATGTCCTTCCTCTTCAAAACGTGTTTGCGAGCTAAGTCGCACGTTAGCCGTCGCTCACACATGCACACATGCACACATGCACACATGCACACCTGCAGCCTCCTGACTCTGATGCCGCTGAGCTTTGAAGGCAGCGTGCGCTTCACAGCGCCACGTTAACAACACTTTGAGGGGAGCGTCGGCCATCTTATTACGGACTGCAAAACGACCGGCGACTCCGGCGGGACGTCTGACCCCCGATGAGCCGCACAAACTCCACATGAGGATCAATTTGCTGGTGGACACAAAGTGAAATGTCAGTGAGGAATTAGAGTCTGGTTGGAACCGACGAACACCGACTTATTGCAGCGACACTTCTGGTGAAGAGGAAGAGGAACGCATAGAAAATCAAAAAGTTAAGAATTAAGAGGAGGGATGGATGGATAGATGGATAGATGGATGGATGGATGGATAGATGGATAGATGGATGGATGGATAGATGGATGGGAGGATGGATGGGTGAAGAGATGGATAGATGGATGGATGGATGGATA
>NW_027175987.1:155000-277500 GCF_023055335.1 Clinocottus analis
CCAGACTATTAAATTATTAGCCAAGGCAAAGCTAGCAGCGGCCCACTTAGGCTCCGCTCCATCTGCTCGGCGGCGTGTCAGGTTGGAGGAGGTGGGAAGAGGAGGAGGAGGAGGAGGAGGAGGAGGAGGCGTCGATCAAGAAGATTGACGTCCCCTCGTAGCCGAAGGTACAGCCTTCATTAAGCCGATGGAGTGGCCCTGTGACCGGGGGGAGAGAGAATGGAGGCGCCAAGTGGGAAGCCAGCCGAAAAGATGAACTACGAGCTCCACCGCCTCGCACATGTGCAGAGACGAAGAAACCTGAAGCGAAGACAGGCGGCACAAAGCTCCCTGTCTTGATCATTCATACAAACAGAGCCGGATGCGTGGACGGGCTGGTGCGAGTGTTTTCTCTGCTTAATTGGATCAGGGTTATCTAAGTCTGCAAATGAGTCTCTCTCTGCAGGAATCCCTCCCACTCCTTCTTCCATTACGGCCAAGAAAGAAGCAGTGAGCCGGCGGCGGCGGCGGCGGCGACGCTGAACTTTCAAGCAAAGACACAGAAAATGCACATGAAAATACACGTAATGAATGCGCGAGGATTGAAGCCATTAGCCGAGCGGCACGACTGACTCATAGCACCACACGCTTCCAACTATGGGATTTGTAGCTGGAGGCCCCTGGACCATGCAGTCAAACAGCCAAGCTGAGATCCTCCGTTCTGATACTGTGCATTCGCTTGGCTTCGCCCCCTCGCTTTCATCTGGAGCCAGAGTGGCTGTGTTTGTTTTCAGCGTGGCAGAAGGTTCATTACAGGAATATTAATGTCTTGCATTTGTAAAAACTCACAGTTTCCCCATCTCTCTCTCTCTCTCTTGCTTTGGACGCACGCTCAAGGGCAAAAATTGAATTCTCGCCCATTCGCGTCTTTCCGCTACAAGTGTCCGCTCTAAGCCGAGCGCAGCCGGGCGGGAAAGGCACATTATTGAAATATGTGACAACACAACCTTGTGCAAAGAGCAGATAATTCCGTCAAATCATTCCAGCCTGCTACCTCTCTCTCTTTCTCTCTCTCTCTCTTATTCATTCATCTGTCTTTTATTCTGTCTTCCTGCGAAGGGTTTCCGGGCCGCTTTTTGGCCTTGACCGCAGTTGGAGTGGAGCCACCGTGAAGCAGTGATCCTCGCTCTAAAGGCACATTGTTCGTCCACTGTGATGCCTCATCACACAGGGGATGTGAAGATGGAGGGAGGGAGGGAGTGAGGGAGTGAGGGAGGGAGGGAGGGGGGGCAGTGAACTGGTAACGGCGCAGAAAGAAACACCTCTTCTGAGAACAATGGCGTTAACGGCGGATCCCTGCCGGATCCAGCGCAGGAGCGATGAGGTCCGAGCGGAGCGAGACGAGCGAAAAGCAAACAGACGGATGGGAAGGAGGGAAGGAGGGGAGGAAGAAGAGGGGGGGGAGTCGAAAAAGGGACAAACACAGAGGCTTTCTGCAATATGCATGAGAGAGCAAAGAGGCAGAGCGGAGCGGAGGCTGCAGAATGATTCAAAAAGAGGAGTTAAATGTGGAGCCACATCCTATTAGAGAGCCATCAGCTCCTGTTGCGCTAACACCATCTCAGGAAGTGGCAGCAGCACAGGTGACCGCGCACACACACGAACACACACACACACACACGAACACAGGCATACACATGGCTGTCAGCCAGTGAGAAGGGAACATTTAATCTACAGCCACAGAATGGAAATGAAGCTGGTGTTTTTAGGTGTTTTGGGTGTTTTTTTGGGGGGGAACAGGAGCTCCTGATCCCCCGGGCCAGCAGGTTGTGTCTTGGCCTTGCACTTTATGCATCGCTCTGCCAACACTAAGGGCCACATATGGGAACGCACGCGGTGGCTGGAAAGGGGGTGATGTATCAGAGAAAATGACCGCCGTACAGGATCAATTCTGCCAAAGACGGCGTGCGGTGAGGCCGCGTGACACATGCGCTGAGGAGCAGCACAGAACCAGAGGCTAACAGGGAGAGAGAGAGAGAAAGAGAGAGAGAGAGAGAGGTAACCATTTCACAAACTGCTTGGCTGAATCTCTGCCTAATTTCCCAGGGGGTCACGAGCAACTCCGCTGCTACCCTCCTCGCTGCCATCCTCTGACTGACACCTCGCCATACGCTGTGAAAATGAAAACGAGCAGTCAGAAAGCAGAGTTGTTTTTCTTCTCCGCCCCTTCGCCAACATCCCTCATTGGGAGCTCGCCCAGTGAATACGACCCCTTCGGACCTCGGTTTGAGGCGGCACGTTGCGAGGCGGCAAAGTTTCCTCCAGCAGAAATAATTGAGGGACAGATTTGAGCGTTAGCGGCATCCGAGGTGATATGTCGGGCTTCCCTCTCTGGTCCACTGACAGCCCTGTCAGCCCCTGGCTGCGTCGCCTATATCGACTTTCGCCCGAGCCAACAGCTCCCTCTGTCCTAATCTGCCTCACCTGGAGGCTTAAAGCGGGAAGACAAGAGGAGAAGGGGGGTTTCCTACAAGAGGTGATGATGGGCACACAGATCCAAATCCTGCAGTGACCTTGTTAGGCTGGATAGCGTTGTTTTTTTTTTTAAGTTGCTCAACATTACAGCTTCAAAATTGAGGGAAAAAAGGGGGGATGCTACTTTAGTCTGTTTCATGTATTACTTGTTAACAGATGCAGCATCATTGGACATGCATGACATCATGCAAACAGACAGGAGAACATGACAAAAGAGGTACACTATGGCTATAGACAATAGTATATTTCACAAAGATGTCCTTATCAATTTGGTTCGAAGAATTAAAAATAAAATAAAATCTAAATACATTTCCAAAAAACGGTTCATCTCTCTAAAGAATCAGCCTCAGTGTCAGCGTCAACCACAACATAAAGTGATTTTAGGAGTGAATGAATCATACTCTCGCAAAAGCTATACATCCCATTATAACCACAGCCATAGATCTTTGTCTTTGAACAGAACTGACAAGCTCAATTCATCCCGGACTGTAGTGAACATCAGCTGTCACGTTTCTTTCAAATGGACTTTGTCTGCCAACGTTTGAGTCAAAATGCCTCAAATCCCCCCGAAAAAAACCCAGATCAACTTCAACAACTCGCCCTCACCTGGAAGTGAGGTCCAGTCCACAGGAATGTAGCGCGATGCAGGAGCCTCACGGCGTCGGTGCGATGCGGTGCAGGTGGAGGAGCGCCACAGACGAGAGCAGCTCCACCATCCAACGGCGCGTGAGGGAAGAAAAAAAGAAGAAGAAGAAGGAAAAAAATCCCTGCAAGTGCGGGTGAAAAACGGAGCAGTCGCGCGCGCGTGTGTGTGTGTTTGTCTCGTGTGTGTCGTGTGCGTGTGTGCGTGCGTGTGTGTGTGTGGAGGGTCAGTCAGGCACGGCTTCGCCTTTGCACGCGGCGGTGTCGAGCGGTGTCTTTCGGGAGGCGAGCCGAGGAGCAGCAGCCGCGACGGAGTGGTGCTCTGCTCACCTCTCCAGCAGCTGAGCGCTACTGAACAAAAGAGAGCTCCGCAGGCTCTCTATTCAAATAGCAGGGGAGGGATAGAGGGAGGGAGGGAGGAGGGAGGGAGGGAGGGAAGAAGGGGGAGGAGGAGGAGGAGGTGCTTTTGGTCCTGATGTTGACGTAAAGACCAGAGGTTTCTGCATCCGACAATATCGAATACCACAACAACGACAACAAAAACTTCATTTGAAAAGCGCCGCGTGTCGGTGTAACTGAATTAACTCTGACTGACTGATGACCCGCTGGTGTGTCATTGTTGGTTCAGTGTGATAAATGATCCGAGGTGGGACACAACACCCACACAGCCATTAGGCTGGATCTCACCGTGATGTGCGACACGCAGGAGTGAAGGGAGGGAGAGGGTCTGCTTTAATTCAATTCAATTACGTTCATTTTCTGCAGCCCCAAAATCAACAATCACCACACTTGCCTCAGAGGGGTTTTTAGGAAAGAAGAATGTGATTTGGCAACTAACTGGAGGGGTCCATAATCCCCGTTTCTTTTTTTGCTTTTGTCTGAGCGCCGTGATTAACAACCTCAGGGATAGACTTACATTGTTTGGCTCTGCAGCATTGACCTGAGGTTTACTTGCTACGGCTTAGACTATCAAATTAGATTAGCCTAATGCTCAAATTGCCAAGGATTTAGTTGGCGGGCTTCGAAAAGCAAACGTTGAATCAACGTTTTTTTTTTTCCGTCGACCCAACAGCGCTCTGGCCTCGTCGGTCTTTTGCACCAGCAGTGAACGTCAAAATCATCATTACGGTGGTTTGTGTGAAAAAAAAAGCAGAGTGATGCCTGTACAGTCGGGTGAAAGAGGCGGGTACACACTTCCATAGGCAGCGAGCAACCCGCCGCCTTGTTGCAGATAAAGAATAATGACCCCCCACGAGACGGCGAGCCGCGCTCAGAGAGATTAACGCTTTGTTCAGCAGAGTTGTGTATTTTGAAGCGGGGCTCCGGCTGCTTTGCATTATCTTTTTTTGTTGGTTTAACAACAACAAAAAACAACGTTGTTTTCTTAATGCAGAGTGTGTTTTCACCATGAGCCTCCAGCAGTGCTTTGTGTAGTTTGAGAGCATGCATTGATTGCTGAGCAGGCCCACTGGACACAGGCCAAAGGGGCCCGGAAGCGCCAGGGGCCCCGCCGGCCTTCACCTCCAAAATGTCACTCAAAGAGACACATACAAAGCAGGAGGAGGCTTCAAAATGACCACAAATACATTTAACATGACGACAAAGACACACAGGGCTGCAAAGAGATTATGCGACCACACATGGACTCACAACAACTATGAAAATGAGCAAAACAACCACAAAGAGACAAAACATCATAAAAAAAGGACACGATACGACTATAGAGCTACACAAGATGGCTACAAAGACAAAAAACAAGACACATAATGACTACAAAGAGACAAAACAACCAGAAAGGGACACAAAAAGATGATGAAAAGGGGCGAAAGAAAAAGTAAAACATTCAGAAAGTGATGCAAAATCAGTACAAAGAGACTCAAAAACAACCACAAAGAGAAACACACAAACTACACAGAGACTCAAAACAGCTGCAAAGAGATAAAGAGACCACAAAGAGACAAAAAAAATTATAAAACTGGCTACGAAGAAAGAAAACGACTGGAGAGATACAACGTTACGACAACAAGACACAAAACAACCAAAATGAGACACAAAAAGACAATGAAAAGGGGTAAAAGAAGATGCAAAACAACATAAAAACGACACAAAATGACTACACGGCTACACAAGATGGCAACAAAGAGAAAAAAACAAGACACATAATGACGACAACGAGACAAAACAACCACAAAGGGACACAAAAAGACAATGAAAAGGGGCAAAAGAAGACGTACCACATTGACAAAGAGACGCAAAACAACCACAAAGAGACACACAATAGCCACACAAGAGGAACACACAAACTACAGAGACATAAAACCTCTACAGAGACTGAAAAAAATCAAAAATTGCTAAAAAGAGAGACAAAACGACGGTAAAGACACAACTTTATAGACACGAAACAACCAAAAAGAGACACTGAGGGACGACAAAAAGACACAAAACAGCAAGAGGCCTAATGAGCATAAAGTCTGATAGTTTTGCGTCCGGCGTACGAGAAGTGGTACTGGCCTTTGCATGTCTGTGTGCAGAGGGCTCATTGTCGCATAATGGAGAGGTCGTAATGAAGGTCGTAATGAAGGTCGCAATGAAGGTCACTGAAGGGGGAAACACAGCGCAGCCTCTCAAGACCCAAGGAGCTGTCCGTGGTGCTGAACCGGTTACGTGTGGCAACATAACAGCGCTGCCTTCAGATGGAAAACATGCGTCGGTCGAAGGATACAACCTGAATAAATCATCAGCACTCCAGTCATGAATGACGCTCGGTGAGTCGTCGTCCATTGTCTTAGTTTCTGAAGCTTCTTTTTGGAGGTGAAATGGCTCAACGAGTGAAAGAGAAACACAGACCTCCTTGAGAGTGAAAATGAAGACGTGGAGCATTGCGTCTGTTATTGCTGTCGCATGGTATGTTCCAGTCTTATGTCATTGATTACTTGAAGCACAACAACAGTACGAGGAGCCGACCGACCAACAAGGACTCCCGAGTTACCGCCGCACAAACACAACAACATAATATTGCCTTATGCTGAAGTAACAACTCTGAAAAAGGAAATGTGTCAGAAAAGAAAATCATTTTCTGAAACATAATTGAATTTCTTTTTGTGGCCAAACCAGAGGAAGCCGTCAGAAAATGAAGGACTTGAAAAAAAACATCATAATATGAGCAATAACACATGAAACCTCACCTGGATCTCATCTTAAATAAAGCCTGTTCCTCTTCTGTGAGACTGTTGAATCTGTTTCTAGCGCTAACGGGCTGTTAGCGCACAGCGAGGCGTCTTCCACTTTCATTTTACTGTCGGACGTGGAACAATTCATGAAAGTTTCACTTCCTAGGAGATGATTTCTGATGACTCTAGTCTTTCAGGGCGACCGTGAGCAGGGGTCGTCCCTCCATCAGAGGTTCGGCGGTTCGATCCCCGGCCCCCGCTAGCCGGCGTCGATGTGTCCTTGAGCAAGCTGTGGCTACGGCGCTTGAACGTTAGATGGTCCTGATGTGCTCCTCTCATCACTGTGCGGGTGAGTCCCATGTAAAGCGTCTTTGAGTCTTCAGTAAAGCGCTGGATCAAACCGTTGATATTCAGGACTTTAGTCTGTGGCGCCGCCATCAACAGATGTTCCTGCAAAGAAAGCATGTTGTTATGAAGACTAACAACAAAGAGTAAAAAGGGATCTTTATATGAATAAGGTGGAATTTTTAATAGTACTTCATGCTGACCTCATTTGATGTTTTGGCATATTTTCCTATAATCCTATGCTGACAAAGTATGTCTTGAAAATGGTGTTTTGGAGATTATCAGCTGGCACCGATGCCCTCAGGTGCTCCGCTCGGCTGTTCCAGAGGTGAAGGCAGGTATTCCAGGTATTAGTCCTGGCCCAGAGAACCGCCAACAGGCCAAATGATGTGCAGTTTCACACAAGACTTATCCTCCGAGCCTCCTACGAGCACAAGTGTTATGTATTCAGGTGCCGGTCCCCTGAGTGAGGGGGAAAAAGAGCAGTATCTTAAAGCGTATTATAAAAATAACAGCAAATAAAGGGACTTTGAAACCGGCGTAATGTATTCTCTTCCTCTGGCCACAGTCAGCACTTGTAATGCTGCATTTTATATGGTCTGCGGTTTATTCAAATCCGTGTTGGAGCAGAAAAGAGACCATTAGCTGGGCCTGGTCGAGTTAGAGGCATGTTATTCAGGGCCTGACCGGGAGAGAAATGGACATTATTTAACACGGCAGAAAGACAGATTGGGGATCCAAAATTCAGATCAGGATGAAAATCAATGGAGTGACTTTAAACGCTGCGGCGCTGCGGCTCATACGCTGTTTTTTTTTAGGGAAGGGGGGGCATCAAAGTGAACAGACTCCTCGTGTAATAAGCCATCGACGCCGTGACATACATGGCGCTACGAGCATATTGCAGAGTGATGTTTGAGGGATGGCGTTTGATATGAGATTAGATGAGGAAAAACATGAGGAGCGACTTTAAAGACGGCTTTTAAACACACGACTCATCATCACTGGGGTTTTCAATTAAAGGCACTTCATTGCGAGAATCACGCTCGGACCGGCGTTGGCCGCGCGCTCGAGACTTCGCGCATTGAAGAAAAAGTACACTTGAAGCCGGACCGCCTCGCTCCAGCGGGCGGGACACCAAAAGGACGGCGGTGCCACAAACAAGCCCCTCCAGCCCATCAGATCTCTTCACACACGGACTCTTCAAAGAGGGCAGGACCTTTTGATGACGATGACCATGGTTGAGATGAAGACGGAGACCACGGAGATATCGCTTTCTTACTTCTGTACCATTCTGCTTCCCCGTCTTCCTGGAAATGACCGGCGAGCAGTCAAACTACAAACAAGAGAGTAAACAAAAAGGCAGCTTATATCGATCCCTGAGCTTCATCGCTCCGGGTAAATGTGTTTATCTTGTGTAGCCACTACGTTACACTTAGATTAAATACATATTTGATGTGGAGGCTGCGTGAGCTTCACAGCAATGTGCTGCTTGGGAACATCCTCTGGCGGGAGTTTATTACATTTTGTTAATACCTTAATTAGGCAAGCCATGAGAGAAATTAATCCCTGGAGAATTGGTTTCTTTAAAACAACGTCCAGCCACCCCTGAAACCCAACGGAATAATTAAGCGCCGCGGTGAAACGTGTTGGTCCCTCAGAGGATTTCTTTTCCCAAACAAAAGTTTACCGCAGCCTCCTCGGCTCAGACGCGGGCTGTGCTTTTGTTCGCGCCGGAAAGAAAAATTTAATCCTGGAGGCGTAACAATCATAAAGCCAGAATCAGCTTTAATGACAACAAATGGAGCATTTTCACATCCCCGAAGAAACTCAAAGATACAGGACTTTAAACGCACGGGAACAAAGTCACGGAGACAAAGCCACGGCGTTCATTTATTATGAACATAAGACGTATTTGTTAGGCAAGTAGATGCAGTCATTGGTGTGTTGTGTTTGTGAGCGAGTGGAAATGAATGAAAAGGTCAGCAGACACACACACACACACACACACACACCCAGGCAGACGTCTGCCATTTAAGCTTTATGTTCACTTTGGTTTTCCCAATCTGGAATCCTCTGCAGACTAAATCAAGCGTAACAAATGTGTGCAAGATAACCCAATGAGTGAGCTTTATCTTACAAGCATTTTGTAAGACTCAGTCTCCAGACGCGCCGGCAGGAAGCTTCGTGATGTTGCACTTAAAGGAAGCTAAATGCTAACGCTCACGTTCCCGCACAAGCATGGCTGTCACATCATGTCGAACCATCGGTGTTCGGCGCTCAGAGCAAAGTGCGCTATAGGCGGGAGGTCAAAGGTGGAAAGGCGAGTAAAACAAACGCACTGACTTTCACCCGGGGGGCCGCTGTTCTTGTTCCACATGAAACAAAGTCAACGTTGACTTTTGTTACATTGCGTTTAGAACGCAACTCACAAACTTAACTAATTCATTCATGGAAGTTATTATTTTATGTAACGTATTTACATTTTAGTCTAGTGTTTTAGCATGCTAGCATGCTAAAATCGGCTAATTAACACTAAAACATATGGCTAAGACTGATGGGAATGTCAATTTTTTTGCAGGTATTTGGGTTATAAACCAAAGTATAGAGCCAAATAAAAGAAGAAAGCTTAAAGGGGTAACATAATGTATTACAATCTGTCCGAGGCTGGTACATTGTATGTGTCTGTAGCAAATCTCATGAGACATTTTACTCAAAACTTCAGATGTGAACCTCACGGTGGCAACAGATGAAGAGTAAGAGAATCGCCAAAGTCATGAGGGTTCACCTTCTGGGGACCACGAATATTTACACCAATTAAATGTCCCGGTAGTCCGTTCCGTTGGTGTGGAGGCTTTTCAGTAAGAACACAAAAAATGGTCCCACTACCTCACCTGGTGGAGCCGGCCCCCATGTGGCCCCTCACACCATCTGATAAAAAGCCCCCAAAAGCCCCAAAAATGATCCTAAAAGTCAGAGAATCACCAATGATAAAGGACATTTTGGGGGATTGTGACTGCCTGGACCAAAGCAGAGGACCAACCAGCAACTACCAGCCCTAGAGCCACAGCACTGTGGTCACAATTACATTCAAATATGTTCCACCAAATAAAACACAATCTGGTGCAGCTGACCCGCGACACTCTGCTCTCAATTACCCCGAGAAGTCCTCGCATTTTGGGAAGAAAAGAAAGAAGAGAAAGTCATGAATGAGTTGCATAATCATCCTGAACAACTCGTCTTTTTGAAGGAAATGATACAGACTCACACCATCTTCTGCCTTCATTTAAAGAACGCACAAATTGATAAATTGATGCACATCCGGCCTGGGGGAGGTTGAATGAGCTTGTATTGTATTTGGATATGTGTGTGCGTGTGTGTGTGTGTGTGTGTGTGTGTGTGTGTGTGGAGTGAAAAGACTTGATTCTAACTGGGCGTATTCCATATACGTTCATTCGTTTCCTTAACACGGCTGAGTATTTGTTCGTGGTTGTGTTGTAGCCTTGAGACTCTGTCTTGTGAGGAGGAAAAATGAATAGCAGCATCAACAGCAACTTAAATACAGGAGCAGAAGCAGAACATTAGGACAGGAAGACGTTCTGCCTCCTGAATGGTGTCGATGAAATCAATATTTATAATCAGTGAAATGAGTTGTGTGTTGGTGTTGTGCCGCAGTATCGCACACCGAGTGCACGGTGAGGAAGCTCAAACTCAATAAGTGTTGACAGCAAGGAAAGAAAAGGATCCTGGGCCCCTTTTTGCAAGAATTGTGTGTTTTTTGTTGTTGTATTTATTATTAAATAAAAGCGGCGGGTGGGTCGATGTGGAAATATCAATACTGCTGCCTCTGTCTCGTTTTGAAGATGGATTCCAGTGTCAATAGGATCAATAGGAACAATGGATTGGTTTCACCTTTCGGTGCAAAGGGTCTGTTGAACATTTGCTTCTCGCTGCTGTTGAGATGAACCCGGGCGGTTACTTCCACCGACGCATGAGGCCTGAAGGGAGAGGAGCGAAGGATGTGAGCAGCTGTTCCACAGTGGATGAGGGTGAAGAGCAGTCTGGGCTTCTACCGAGTTAATTGCACTTTTCATTTTTAAGTAAACGGACGTTGGCAATTTGTTGATTGAGGAGAAAACTGCTCATTCATTTGATATATTTTTGTGTCAGCTGCCTTGTCGGTAAATTTAAACTAGCAAAAGTAAACTGGATTTTCAAAACTGAAAAACCCTGCCGATTTTCACCCGAGCGATTGTTGTTACGTTATTTTCATTGTGTTGCTTTTGTCTGAGTTGCGTGGGTCTTTATGGAGCTTCATGCTGCTCATTATTGAAGGTGGGCGTGTCTTATTGAAGGTGGGCGTGTCTTCCTGCTCCAATCACAGTTTTTTTTCTACAGGTACGTGTTCGGTTGATTTTCACCTGACGTTAGTGATAGTGTGACTATTTTTTTCCGGATGGGTTTTAACACTGAAGGGAGACTTTTCCTTCACAGAACAAAACTCACATGTCCCAGGAACACGTGGACCAAAATATCAAGTTCATAGCTCCTTTATTTATATTTTTATTCATGTTTTATTGACGATTCCCTAATCTTTCATCGGATTTTAAGCCCTTTTTTTTCAGGATCTCCCTGTTATACCTGTTTTTGGTTATATGAGAAGTTCTATAGAGTAAAATGAAATAAGAGTACTTCAACTTGCCTTCTATTGTTGTATTTAAATATATTTGAATGAGTTGTACATTTTATCAGGTACATTATATCAGGTAAAATTCACCCGACGCTAGTGATGGTGTCACTATTTTTAACGTTATTATTCAAGGATTAAATAACTGCTGACACCATATACCTTCAGGCGTCCCTCAAGCCACGACCCCAAAATGATCTTTACGAACATAAACAGGTAAAACATGGTTATTGTTGGTATAGTCACAGCTGTTTGCTTGCAGCTTGTGATAGACTCTTGATTAATGATTGATGAGCAATTAGCGTGTGGGCAGAAAAAGACACAGGCATGCAGGTAGACAGGCGTGTAGCCCATTCAATCCTTAGATTTGGGCTGAATTAAATTATTGGACGGCTCTATTATTATTCCAGCATCAGCTAGTAGATTTCTTTTCCCCCCGGTATTGATGTATTGAATAGAAACCCAATTTTGCAGTATTGCTAACCGCTAAGCTGCAGAGGGGGGGGGGGGGGGGGTTGAAGATACAAACAGTGTATTTGTGTCAAAGCGAGTGATGTGTTAGCGTTGGTTCTGTATCTGCAGCTCCCAGACACAGAAATGTCTGACACAAGCACTAAAAGGAAATCAACAACCTGCGTTCACTCATTTGCCCTCGGTGAAGATGGCCGCCTGCATGACGGGGTTAACTAACTAATGGTGACAATGGGGAAGGGGCGAATGGGGGGGTTGAGAGCGTCAGATAGATTGAGGAAGGGGGAGGAAGACAGAAACGAGTGGGGAGACACAGCAGCAGGCGTAAAAAAAGGAAGAGTCAGCAGACCAGAGGAGCTGGAAAAGAGGGAGTAATGAAGCCGCGCAGGTGGGGGCAGGTGCTCTATAATGAATGAAGCTGCGAGGGGGAGGAGTCGAGGGGCTGTTATCGGGGCGTTTGATTGGTCCGTAATGAAGACGACGACCAATCGGAGACTCCCCCGACTGACCCGGTGGAGAGGCAGGGAGCGCAGAAGGTTCAGCTGGATGTTTAATGATGTCCTCGCATGCCGGTATGAGCCAAATACATAGCAGGGAGGTGCTAAAAGGTTAAGTATTTATAGTCTGGATTTTCACACCGAAACCATTCCAATATGTGTTTTTCTGCATTTGCATTCCTCTCAAACAAGTCAGTGAACTCGCTGGAAGCTGATTTATGAACATACCTTTTCCACGTAATACATGACATTTGTTTTAATATAGTTTTTGGGAGGATATCTTGTTCATAAAACATCCTGCAGACGTTTGATGACAGAAAAAACAAGCCTTGAATCCGTCAAACAGGTGCGGAAAAGTTTGAATATAATGTTTTTAGATCCTTAATGAAGTTGATGAAGTCTTTATGAAAGTCCAGATTAATTTTGATCATTTATCCATAACGGCTTCTCTGTGAATCGCCTCAACGAGGTTCAGTGATCCTGGCAGCTGTGTTGCTATGAGTTAGAAAATGTTGAGAGGGATCCCAGATAAGCAGAAGACAATGGATGGATGGATGGATCTATAATGGTCATGGAGAACTGATCTAATTAGTGATAGCAACCCTTGCTAATTGCTAATAGCAATCCTGGTTTGTAAGACTATTGCGAAGGTTTCATTTTCTTCTCATCCCTATACCTTTACTTCTTGTATTGAAACTAGCCAAATATTTGATCAAATGCCAACTAACACAACACAACACACTCATTCATTTACAGCAGAATGAAAGATGAGAGGCTAAAGTCACAGTGAATTGCCGAGAAACACACAAGGTTTACAAGAAGAGGTCACAGTTTGCTCAGTTGGCATGGAGATGGCCACTAATGAGCTGTGTATGGCATGTGATTGAAATCTCTAACGGATCGTGAGTAAAGATAATAGTTTCCTAAATGATTACATGCTGTTGTGAAGCAGACTTCAAACTAGCAACTGAGACCATAAACTCATGTTTACAATGTTTACTGAGCGGATAAATCAGGTGAGAAGTTGAGTCATTTTCTCATTGACTTCTATACAATCTGAGTTATTTCTCGCCGCCCCCTGGTGGCCATTAGACAGAATGCATGTTTGAGGCACTTGGCTTCACTTTTCAGACCCTTTACGAGATCAAAAATGAACTGTCGTGCTCATTTTCTTCTTTTTTTCCTCACTATCTTGAAGGAAGACAACATTTTGCTGACGCATCTAAAGCCAGCGATGTTGTTGATGCTTCCATGTGTTGGCGTGTTGCAGAGCAGCAGCGCGTGTTTCCATTTTCGAGGGCATTATTTTTGGTCGCTCTCTTGGCTGTGTTTCCTACCGGCAGCCCATATCCCAACACTAACGACAGTTCTCCACCCCTTCTGTCTTGTCGGCTGACAGATGGAAAATGTGATCAGAGTAAATCACACCCCGTGCATAAAAAAAAAAAAAACTATATTCAGCTGTGACTCCCTGGAAACAGACTCTGTGTGTGTCGTTAGAAGAAGAAAAAAAAGAAAGTGGGATGAGAGAACGCCGCGCAAAACTTTCTTGGTATTTTCTCCACTTCACTGCGGGCCGGGCTGACATCATCTCGTGCCCTCGTCGACTCAATTACACGTTAATGAGGCTTAATGGCGTCGGTCGAGCCGCCACGATGCTGGCTCCACTGGAACGCGAGGATTACAAACGCATATCCGCAGAAGAATCATCACGTTGTAAGGAGGGATTTCCAGCCTATTGAATGCACTTAGTCCACTCTAAGCACTCACCGATTCCCCACAAAAAACTCAATAGCTGTGAGCGTGATGTCACGATCAAAGGCCCTGTTGTATCATAAACTAAAGCATCGCTTCAAATAGCTTCAACATGCCCCGTCAGCGCTGACTCGGAAAGCCACTTCCTCTCCCCCGAGAACAGAAATATCCTCATTCTGTTTAACTCGTCTGCGCTATCATCTTGTTTTTTTAAAAAGGTGCCTCGTCACCCTTTAAAAACCCAGAGGGGGCGGGGCCTCCTCGTCCTCCAGCGCAGAGCCGGTACAGGATGAAACCCTAACTATATTAGAACGTAATGTCTGTACGATCAGTGGACATTTTCTGCCATTTGGTTGTGCAAATTGTTCCTTCAAGGGATTGTAAAGTGGCAGCTGCTGTTGTTGAAGTCGAGTCGCTCGCATATTTTAGTCCACCAACTAGAACTTGCATATGTTACACCACTAAGTGTAAGTATTTTTAGACCAATTTCCTACATTTCAAGCGATCGGTTTCCATTATGTTCAACATGCAGATGTTTACTATAGGAAGGAAACAATGACGGCCACCGTTCCGTCTTCATAACGGGATGCCAAATGCGTTTTGACACGCAATCAAACTAGGCGATGTACAAACTGTGTCGCTCAAATCTAAAGCTAATCGACTTCAGGGTTTTACTTCAACAGAGGATAAAGTACTGCGTCTGGTGTGAGAGGCGTCGCTCATGGAGACAACTCAACTCTGCAGTTCACCTCAAATCCACTGAGCTTTTAACCTTCTCTGAGTCTATTTTGGTTTTTATTTTTTCATGCTTTGATTCAGTCTCATTGCTTCAATCAACCACTTTCAATCCAGTCCTTTCTCTCAGGATTCATAGACTCCAAAACAGCGGTAAGGAAAGCACAAAGCGACCTGAAATGCCCCTCAAAATGAACGCTGATGTTGCTCCTGGATGTGTAAATAAGCAACTGTTTGCTGTATCAACTTCAGAAGTATGTTAATGTTGTGTTGTCACAAAGAAGTAGTGACTTAAATCCAGGTTTAAAGCCAGCAGATGCAAATACACTGTGGCAGACTGCAATGCACCTGCACAGGATTTGTTTTGTATGCAAAATCGCCGCGTTATAACTTTGTTTTTTCTACAATCAACACTTGAAATGATGCAAATGACACGGTAGTAGAAAATATAAAGCATACTTTGGTGTTTTTTATTTTTTGACTTATTATTTCATGAAACATGTTTTTTTTTTATCTTAAAATGTATCAAAACACTGGCGAAGAGAAAGATATTGGGCAGATGATGACAAGAAACCGCTAGACAATAGGTAATGACAGAATGAAAATTAACACAATTTAAATCATACCACTCAAATCTAATCATAAACTTCTACATTTCTCTATTTTCTGAGGTTTTATTATTGTTGTGTCTTTGAGTAGCGGACTGACTCTCACATCTTGAATGTCATAGTTCCCCTAAAAGCGCCATAAAGAAAAGTTTTGAGTTGTTTTTTTCTGTCTTTTTTAAATGGTCCATGCCCCGCAAATGAATTACTACACAAAAATAATCAGAGTGTGACCGGGGGCTGTGAGGGGGATAAAGGATGTGGCTGACTTCATGAACACCGTGATGGATTGCCTTTCTGAAGCAGTTTCTCAAGTTTCAGCTTTTCTAATTTACAGTGTGCTGGGACAAAGGAGGCCGGCTGGGGAAGTAGGAAATCACCGCTTTTGGTTTGGAAAATGTTGAAGACACATGATTTGCATTTAAGGGGCAAAAAAAAAAGTACAAAACTGCCGGCACAATGGTACTAAAAGTGGTTGTTTCAAACTGTATTGTACTTACTGTACACTGTTGTGACAAAAGTATAAGTATTTTTTATGGACGAACCAAAGACTTACATGTCGAGCCAAGCTGAAAACGACGAGAGAGAGAGAGAGAGAGAGAAAGAGAGAGAGAGAGAGAGAGGATAAAGAGAGAGAGTAAAGCGGCCATCGTGTCTTTTAATGGAGCCAACTCTCTGCAGTCAGTCAACAGCGCTCCTGTTGGCCCATTATAAATCACCATAATGAGGCATAAATCAGCATTAATTAGCATATGGGTTACAGGCACGCAGTAAGATTCATAATTGCACATGACACATATTCTCCATTATCGACTCGCCCGATCGCCGCGTCGCCGCTCAGTCCGTCTCGCTTGGCCAGCTCGTCGTGATTGGCGATCGGTGCGCGCTTCTGCTAATGGCCGCCGAAGAGGCCGCCCGCCAAACCACGGCCGGCGACTCTGACGAGGTAGAGGGCAGAGGAAGTGATGACAGAGACGGAAGAAAAAAACAAACAAGTGATGAATGGCCCAGTTAAGGAAAGTCAACACCAGGCAAGTCTTTAGCATCGCTAACTGCGCTGGCGAGGAGGGGAGGGGGGGGGGGGCTGCCTTTGGTGGTATAAACGGCTGCATTTCACTACAACACATCAACCAACTGTATGCTCCTCTCTCTCCGCCTTTCATCCCTCCTCCCTACGCATACCGCTCTCTCTTTCTAACTTCCATCCTTTTGTTTTTTCCCCGCTGGTCCCTTCACCCGTCTCCCTCCTTATCTCCCCCCCCCCCCCCCCCGCCGCTTCGCACAGAGCGCTCAGTTTTCGGACTCTCGCCAGTCGACCAGGAAGCCGTTCTGTCGGCTGCTGGACGGCAAACACACAACCCGGCGGAGGCCCAGCGGAGATCTGTCCGCTGAAGCGTCTCCAACACCGTCTCCCCAACACCCCCCCCCCCCCTCCTGCCGTGGCTTTATCTGGAAAGACAGCGTGTGTAGATAGACCAGCGCAGGGAACAATTTGTACAGGCGGGGGGGCGGAGCCAGGAATAGAGCGGATAGATTTCAGCCCGAGGGCCTGGTGTCCAGCTGCAGGCCGCTCGTTCATTTGGGATTGGGAGACGGTCGGCTGGACTCATCTGCTCACTTCAGACTTTACAATTAGCCGGCGCATATCGTTCCACTGCGGCCACGCTGCACATTGCTCTGACGGCAACTCCTGCTGCATTCAGTTTCTTACTGCACATAAATTGACCTTCGGGACACAATGTCAACCAACATCTATTGTTTGAATATGACGATGATGATGGCTTAAACAAGTATTGACTCCTTAAAAAGGAAGGGATGTATAAAAACCTCCCTTTTCATATATCTGGAGCCACAAACTGGGAGATAAAACAACCGAGTCAGATGTTTTGTGGGCGGTAAAGGTCAGAGGTCAACAAGCCCATCAGATTTGGATCCCATTCTTTTGTCCCATGCATGTTTATTAGAATATAGCGAACAATACAGCACCTGTTTTTGTGGAAACCCCAAATGCAATATGAAATTCAAAATAAACAGAATACAGAATTTATTGACTTGCGAGATTATACTCATTCTTTTACTTTCCTTGATTTTTATCTCCAGTGAAAGTTTTCCGAGCTGATAACCGGCATCCCGAGCTGCACATGACGTAAAATCAAATAATCCAGCTCCATTAGCTCCCACAGAGAGAGGCAGGCATAATGATCACACCTTCCTGTGCATATTTTAGCATGAAAAGCATGCCCGGTGCCGTACGCATTTGCTTCTTTTTCATGTTGATCTTTCTCTTGTGTGCTGAAGTGAAACCCAGAGGAGAGCGGCGGTGACGCTGCTGTGTCAGTGTCTCCGTTATGGAGACGCCACTGTCAGAGAAATGGTGATCGCGCTTTTGCAGTAACGTACGACGTCAGATGCATCAATGCTGGAAGTTGACAGCGGTAACATCTGTTCAAATGAGCCGTTTATGCTCGATTAAGAAGCACACACAGAACAACTCAAATCCTCTGATCTCTAAACACACTTTTGGGCGGATGACTCGAACAGAAACAGCATTTTTTTTTTGTTGCAAACACAGCAATTCCTTCCAGTTTCAGGGCGAACGTGCAACAGTTTAGCTCTCAGTCAGACAGCCGCGTCTGTGTGTTCGTGACTTTATTTCTATTAAAGGTGACTGCGCTGGCTTGCACAAGTATTGCGTGTCATTGTTATTCAGCTCTTGTGTCTTGCTCCGAGGCGTCATCCTTTTTCAACCGGGGAAATATTCAATGCTGCGAGTCAATGTGACCTCCATCGCTGCACAAACTGACGAAAACCAAGAAGGAATGCGAAAAAATGAACACGCCGCTTTGTCATATGCGGCCGTTAAGTCACTGCCGTGCGTCCTGCACTGTGCCAACGCATGGAGAGAGGCTACCGGAGGAGTCCACCGGGATCTTTATTTAAATAACGAGCAGAAGTCGTGTCCATATGGTCGCCCCCAGCTCTTCCTCCTCTAATGATGTCGTTGGAGAATAAATATCAGGACTTTCGCGGTGGTGGTGGAGGTGGTGGAGGCTCGGAGACAGAGCTGTGTGCACTCTGTTTTGTCAGGAGGGGAATTACGCCAGCGTGGAGCAATACAGGTTCAAGAGACACCTTCAAGGATTCAGGTGAAAAACCACTTTCCCAAAGCCGGACAAAAAGGCCACGCACTTCTCAAGACATTTGTCCAAAAGCCGCAGCAAATACACTTGTCAATAGGGGTTCGTGTAGTTGGAATGGCTCTTCACTCTCTTACTCACACACACACACACACACGCACACACACACAGACACACACACAAAAGGCCACACACTTCTCAAGACATTTGTCCAAAAGCCTCAGCAAACACACTTGTCAATAGGGGTTTTTGTCGTTAAAATAGCTCTTGACTCTCTTTCTCTCTCTCTCTCACACACACACACACACACACACACGCACACACACACACACGTATTTACATACTTCAGCCCACGTCTTCAGAAGTGACATTTCTCTTTTCTTAAAGAGTTGTTCCCTCCTCATGAGCCTTTTGTCAACTTGTCAACTCCCCTTTTCTTTTCTTTTTTTTTTACGTAACCTTTGAAACTTCCAGATGTCTCGTACGTGTGAAGATCTAAGTGTGTCGACGGCTGGTAGCGGAGGGCTTCCATGAAAGGAAACTTGCTGTGTATTATGACTGTGTGCCTGGAGTATTAAATGTCACGTTGATAGCATTATAATACTCTCCCGAGATGAATGAATGTCACTTTCATATGAAAACCTCAGAAGAAATATTTCAAATTTGCATTGCCGCTAATCATTTTGTGGTAATATTAATATTTGTCTTCCAAAAAAGAGCATGACTGTCAAGGTATTTATTTAAATACCTCAAATTCAGGGACTCTTTTTTCCTGAAGGCCGAGAGCTGATCTCCACATAGATGTAATTAAAATGATTAGCCTTTTGCCAAGCCTTCATCATTTAATAGCTAACAGAAATCTGGTCAATTGTACGCGAGGAATGGTTCAGGATGTCCATGAAGCAACGTATGACTAACTCAAATTAATAAATAAATACCCATTTCCCAAACATACTCGCTCTCCACTTCAAACAAGGACGTCTCTTTTCTGAATAAACTTCTAAAGTAGCTTTCCGAGCACGACTACTGGCTTAGCTTCTGTTAGTTTAGTAAAGCATGTGACATGAAACTAGTTCATGGTGACTGGGTGAAAGTCGTGTGTTTGTTTCACCGTCTATAAACTAAAGCTATCCGTGTCAACATACATGCAACCCTAAAGAGCTATTGTGGGATATGCAGTTTGCTGTGACACACTTTGGGACCATTTAACAGGAAGAGACACACACATTGTGGCCAACAGAAGAGATATAACTATCGACAATGTTTCACATAATGTCCACATTAAAAATGTTTCCTGTGTTTTGTGTGTTAAGCTTAAATATTTGAACAGAAATTGGGAAAAATGGACAAGTTTAATGGAACGAGATGGTAAATGTTGAATGGATCTGTGCTTGTACAGCGCTCGAGGTGCCACATCAGGACTATCAACCATTCATACTCCATATAGGCGCAGCTGCAGGAGCAATTTAGGGTTAAGTGTCTTGCTCAAGGACACATCGACATGGGCTAGCGGCGCCTAACAAATAACTCAAATGTTAAAATATGGAATAAAGGGACATTATATTGTCTATGTAGGACCAACAGTGTGTCCTCTGTAATGCTATTTGTGCTGGTGTAATGTGCATTTTGTTGTTTCCAGATTTAAAAAACCCAAAATGTATTGTTCTGCCACGATGACTCAAAGCTCCGTTTGGGCGACGCTGAGCTTCAGTATTTGATCAAAGTGAAAAACTACCCGCAGAAATATTTAGTGAGAGCGTTTGGCATGCATGATGAATGACATTGAATGAGGGATAAAAATCAGAGTCATGGACTTTCATGGATAAAATATCCGATGGCAACGAATCTGCTTTGAGCGGATCTCAAAAAAACAACAACATGATACTTCATCAAGCAGAAGGGAAGCCTCGCTCCGTATAAATTATACACAAGAAATCTCAGCAGACAAATGTCTATTGTCTCACGAGGTAATTCATCATGTTGACCAACCATAACCATCTAAATATAGATGATTTTATCGGAGTGAGAGCTGAGAGAATCAAGGAGGGGGTTGGACGGAGAGAGAGCGGGATAAGACGGAGAGACGAGGCTCAAGGGGAGCTGAGAGGGCAAAAAGGAAAGAAAAACAAACGCCGCCGCCTGAGGATAGAAGGCAGCCGGAGGGGGAGAAAAAAAGAAAAGAAAAAGGAGACAGCTGATGAGTAAGAGGGTAGGTGGCAGGGGACGTGGTTTGGGGATGTGGAGGGAGAGGAGGGAGGAAAGAGGGAGGAGGGAAGGAGGAGGAAGGAGGAGGGAGGTAAAAGGCAAAGAGTTAGGAAGACAGAAGGGGCAGAAGGGAATCCACAAATCAGGTCCATTGGGACCTGCAATATTCTTTGTAGTGCTGTCCTGAAACAGCCACTGTGTGTGTGTGTGTGTGTGTGTGTGTGTGTGTGTGTGTGTGTCTGACTTGTTAAACTCCAGACAACCTTAGCTTTCTGTCAAATCAACATAGCTTTAATCTGGCTTCGCTCTCCTCACGCCGCGCTTCGCCTCCTCCGCTCAGCGTTGTGTTTGTCGCCTGGAGAGAGAGCGGCGGTCTGGCGTGCGGCGTTTTGTCAGGGCGAATTAAAACCAGGGAGAGAGAGAGAGAGAGTTATGTTGTGTTTACATCACAGTTTAAATGCTTTTTTTTTTTTTATTATTATCCGCCCCGGCTAATTCAAATACTTGGAGAGCTCAGGTGTCCCGTGATTGGCTGCCACTTGAAAAATGATTTGAAGCCTCGTGAGAGGCTTCGTCTCACACGGACGAGGCAATTTGTGAAACCACTCGAGTAGAAAAGAGGCCGCAATATTTTTGGGACGTTAATATCATTCCAGTAATTGACCGTTACTGTTGCTACTGGACAGATTGTCCACGCTGGGATTCCAGGTGGTCAGATCAAACATTTGTCCAGGTCATGAACTTCATGTGAGAAGTGAACGGAGCCGACATGACGTCACCCGTTGGTTTGTGGACGGCCCGCCAGTGAAGAGAACGATTAATATTTGGATTTACTAAATGAACATCATGCTCTATTAAAGAAGAGTTGAAACTAGAGATGGAGACCATAAACTCATTACAATGTTTACTGAGGGAATAAATCAAGAGAGGAGTAGAGTCACTTATATAGACCGTTCCATGTTTTTCACCATGTTGTCCTCCATGTTGTTCACCATGTTCTCCTCCATGTTGTCCTCCATGTTCTCCTCCATGTTGTTCACCATGTTCTCCTCCATGTTGTCCTCCATGTTCTCCTCCATGTTGTTCACCATGTTCTCCTCCATGTTGTTCACCATGTTCTCCTTCATGTTGTCCTCCATGTTCTCCTTCATGTTGTCCTCCATGTTCTCCACCAGGTTGTCCTCCATGTTCTCCACCATGTTGTTCACCATGTTCTCCTTTATGTTGTCCTCCATGTTCTCCACCAGGTTGTCCTCCATGTTCTCCACCATGTTGTTCACCATGTTCTCCACCATGTTGTCCTCCATGTTCATGTTCTCCACCATGTTGTCCACCATGTTCTCCTCTGTGTTCTCCTCCGTAGCGTTTTGCTGGAAGCAGATTCATCTCAGCAATCCAAATTTCAGCATCTGGACTGCGACGCATATCTAGAAATCCAGTTAAAATATCATTTCAGATCGCCTCTGAATGTGGTTCATATTCAATTTGCAAAAATCCCATTTCCTGTTTTTTTTTTGGGGGGGGGGGGGGGGGGGGGGCTGTCTGAACGAGGCCAGAGAGCCGAGCAAAACAACCCACCAATTAATCATGACATACGTGTGATTTGAAACAACTTTGATCGGGGGGTATAAGTGGTATTTGAGCTCGTGAACAGACAATTACCCAGGTGGCTTAGGGCCACAGCTGTTAAGTAAGCTGAAGAGACTCTGCTGGCTGTGTCGTAGGTGCAGTTCAGCCATCAGCATGTTGTGTTACGACACGTCAGTACCCTCCAACACGGGGGCTCGATGCTGGAAAAGAGGAGCTGTCATAACAGAACCCCTTCAGCCCGGCGATCAGCCACTTAAACTGAACACAGTTATATTTATAGTCCAATTAGCTGGCACTGTAGGGCGTGTCTTTGTCCAATGGAGTTGACGAAAGGTGGTACACAAAGCAAAGGAAGCTCATTAGCGTCGCTCCGCTCACACAACAGCTCAACGCATACATAAACACAATGGCAGCAAACGCTACGGACAAGTTGCCAGAAGTCAATTAGTCTTGCGTAACAGTTTTCCACTTACTGGCGAGGAAAACCTGTCTGTAGTCGCTGCCACAAACTAGCATAACACCGTGCCTCATTTATTATTGGAAGAGTTGGGGATCGGTACCGCTGGAAAATCAGCTGCTTTAAAAAACAACGAGACGCGCTGCACTGCAGCGACGGTGGCGTCCGAGGCTGTTTCAGACGGGAGGAAACTTAAGGATGACCTGAACGCTCATAGAGCCATGAAATAAAATAGACTGTTCAAGCCTGTGCTGTCAAAAAAAATGATGTCATCGTTTCACAAAGTACAATTTGACTGAGAAATACGCTGAAGCGGGAAAAAGCTATTTCGTGGTGGAAGAAGCAGAGAGAGTAATTAAACGTGTAAGCGATCCCTCCGTATGAATGACTGTCGTCACCACGGGGCTCCTGTCTGGGCCAAATCATTACCAGACTTCAAGTAAAGAAAAAAGAAGTTTAAAAAAATCCCTCTTCAGACTTAATTGAGTTTAAATTCTTAATTGGCTCCACCGCTGGGGGTAATTAAACAAACCATTTCTTTGAACAAAGAGTTTCCACTGAGTGAGGAGAAGAAGAAAAAAAAAAGGGAACTGTAGAAACATCTGTTTGATTTATGAGAAATATTACAGAGGAGTGCCGCTCAAGGCTCCTTATCTGGGTTCTGGAGCAGTGAGAGATCACAATACAATATCCATTGTGTCCGTCCACCATCAGTTTATCTCTTGCCGATGATTTTATCCATTTTTTTGAAACTCCTCCCTCTCCGTCCATGTCCTTTTTTTTTACAATGCTACCGCTATTTCTTTCCTATTTATTCGAGTGTACACAGCACGTCGTCGAGCTGCTCGTGAAATTATGGATGAAGTCTCTTTCAAGATGCCATCTCATACGTCATGCGCTGCTCTGTTTGATGTTTGCACAGGAGGACAATTAAGGATGTATGAAACTAGCTTTCTCTTGTCTTTTTCTCTTTTCTTCTGCTCTTTATCTGCCGCTCATTATCCTCTATCCAGCACACACACACACACATACAAAAACTCATAGTGTATGAACGCCACTGCTGCAGCCTGCAGATAAATTCAGGGGAAGTGATAAAACTGTGTCTGGCATCATAATACGGTGGTTATGTTGTGTGTTTTAGCTGTCTACTCTTATCTGGGTGCTGTCAAAGTCTATATGCATTCTGCGAAGGAGTCAGCGGGTCCGACACGGAGGAACAGGGCCGATGCCGCAGCCGATGTTTGCTCCAAGACGCGTCTGAGCTCCAGAAAGTATGCCGCTACACATGCGCTAACCACATCAAACTGCATATATACGTGCATGATCAAACCCCAGATAACCCGAGTGCTGTAATACGACGTGTTTCCATAGCAGGGAATGTGCACGAGGGACGCAGGGTTTCCTCTCACGATGCTACACCTGCATTGGAAAAAAAATACTTCTCGATGCATTTTGATGGATCGCATTTTCCATTCCTTTTCTTGTGGCGTGAATGCATTCGCAGCAGCGTAATCGTTGAAATTGATTATGTAAAGTCACAGGATTTAACTTCAATGAAGAAGAAGAAGAAGAAGAAGAAGAAGAAGAAGAAGAAGAAGAAGAAGAAGAAGAAGAAGAAGAAGAAGAAGGAGAAGTTCAGTAACTTGACGTAGCGTGTCGTTCTGGACGCGGCCACCAGGTGGGGCCGAGGTGCAGACTTTTAAAGTCGACGCTGCGGCTTTAAGATGACAAAGGGCGCCGTTTTTATTGTCGCTTCAGTTTCTCAAGTTCGACTAATAGCGTCAACGTTAGCGTCGACATAATTCAAATATTGACAACCGTTTTATGATCATTTGTGTCTTTGATATTACCTTTTTTTGTAATGTGAATTATCTTTAATGGTTCGAGAAACAATCACAATGCCTCTAAGAATCTATTATTTTTACTTCTTCCATAACTCACAGCCGTGCTACGTGAATGTGTGTGTGTGTGTGTGTGTGTGTGTGTGTGTGTGTGTGTGTGTGCGTGTGTGTGTGTGTGTGTGTGCGTGTGTGTGTGCGTGTGTGTGTGTGCTTCCTGAGGGAATAAGTAAATAAAAGAGAAATGAGCTAGAAAGAAAGCCTTGAATTGCTTTTCCTCTGCTCTCCTTCAGAACCGTTTGTAGAATCACGATTGTAAATGTGCAGTTCTGTGAACGATTGTTTCTACGAACAACACCTGGGAAGTTTTCTACGGGAATTATTTGCAAATGCAGAAAGAAATGTCAATCAACAAATAAATAAATAGACGAAAATCTTGATTGTTTCATTGTTCGTCATTAATTAAGAAAAAAAAGCCAAACATTCTCTGGTTGCAGCTTCTCAGATGTGTGAAACTGTTTATTTTTTGTGCGTGTGCAAGCTGAATATCTGGAGACTTTATATAAGACTGAGTCGAGACCCACAGGTAAGTCTCTGGATATGTTATTACGGTCGATTTGAAGAATTTACATTTATATCTGCTTTGTAAAGTATTCCTTTAAACCTAAACGTTCATATAATTCTAATAATTGTAGCCTATTTTTCATAATTGACTTTAATATGAAAGGTAGTAACAACTGTCGTAGTTTTGTTACGCAACTTCTGGACTTTACTAACGTCAGTTGTGTAACAAACAGTTCTTTTATGATACAAACGAGTACTTATTGAACCCAAACCATGATGCTTTTTCTGAATCTTTCTGAAAAGTAAACCTACGTTGGAGGTTCATTGCGAAGAGATTGGATGAATGTGACGAGCTGAAATAAGTGAATGCGTAACATTATTTTGAAAAGACACCAAGCGGAAACGGACGCGACGTCCCTGATGCGCAAAACCGACGGGGAATCGAACCCGTAACGCCGTAGTTTGAAACGTAGAAGACCGATGAGCGAAGTGCGGTTTTGACGAATGTGTTGTTGCAGATCACCCCCCCATCTCTCTCTCTCTCTTCCTCTCTCTCTCTCGCCTCATTTCTTGCCGGCTCTCGTCTATCACTATCTAATAAAAGCAAAAATGGCCCAAAAGTACTTCAAATTCAATTACCTCCCTGCTTTGTGTCACGCCATTGTTCAATGCCCTCAGTCTGTTAGAGAGAACAAAGCGCTATTCTTGGAAATAATGTACCTTTTAAGGTGTTTTTCAGCATCACAAAGGAGACACATAAAAGATGCGCACACACACACACACACACACCTGTCACACACACACACACACTGCCTGCATTGGAAGGCAGCCCACGCACGAGGACGAGCAGGAACACACACAAGTTTTTTGGGGCTCTCAAGTGAGATTTGTAGTACGTCTCAGTTAAGCGAGCGCCATTCAGGTTACTGGCCCTCGTAAGGTTTTTACAGGGTGTACATGAGCAAAGGGAAATGGCCTGTGCTTTAGGTGAGGAGTACAAAAAAAGAGAAAAATGCCATTACGTTGCTCCCAGATCCAATCATTCCACAAAGTTCATTGACCATTAACATAATAAAATGTCTGCTGTTAGGTAGTTACGGTTTTTATGGCGTGTTGGTGCTGTCTGACAGTGGAGAGGGAGACGCACGGCCGGCTCACGGGTTAGAAGACCGCGAGGTTCGCGGTCCGATCCCCGATCTCCCCATAGTTCACATGTCTCAGTGTCCTTGAGCAACACACTGGACCCTCAGTTGCTGCCTGGGTTGCTGCTTCTCAGCAACCCGCTGCTCTTAAAGTGGGGAGACTGTGGCTAAGCGGTTAGCATGCCCGTCTTTCAATCAGAGGATCGGTGGTTTGAGCCCCGGCTCCATTAGTCCTTGTCGTTGTGTCCTTGAGCAAGACACTTAACCCTTGCTGTGTATAGAGCAAAAATCAAGTCGCTTTGGATAAAAGCGTCAGCTGAATGTAATGAATTGCCATGGATGGGTTAAAGTGAGAGACCAAATTTCAGGTATGTATGAAAAAATATGTAATATGACGAGCGCAATAAAGTTTCGTTAGAGAAAGCGAGGCGTACACACAAGGACAGGAAGCTGGTGTTCTGCTTTTTACAACAGAAGTTCACGTAACGCTTTTTTTTTTCTTCGGTCCGGCGGGAGTTTCGCCATCGCGTCTTCAGTTTACAACCTTTTTTTCCCGCGCGGCGATGGCCGTTTACGCGTTTGCTTTAATATTAAAGCGCACACGGCAGCGTTGGCGCTTGGCTCTCAGCGCCGGCGTGCAGACTCAGTCTCAAGAGGGATGAAACTGCAAATCCAATTTCCCTTCATAAGCTTATTCGCTGGCGAAGAACGTGGAGTTCCTGGATGTTGATGTCTTCGCCTTATACCGTGGACCGCTTCCTGTAGATGTGAGGTACATCAAGTTATTTCTTCCTCCTCCTCCCTTTTTTTTTTTTTTCCATCCCCACCGTCCACATCCGCCGTCCTGGTAAATGCGCCGCTGCTGGCAAATATAGCAGTTTATTTCCATTTTACTGAGTTGGGAACTTATTTCCACAGATAGAGAGAAAACCATATTTCACCAGCGGATCTCAGTCCCGCTCGACATTGATGTATTGCTTTGGTCTCGAGCATTCCCGTTCACTTCTCCGGTAATTGCATTTAGATTCCAGCACCTGCATACTGGAAGACAAATCTCAAACGTGAACAAACCAGAAAAATACAATTATCCAGTTTTTGAAAATGTGCCCGAGGGGGGGCTCGTATAGGATAATCCCGTCTGAGACGGTGTTTGATTGCGGGAGACTGACACTGATAGAGCTCACGTCCACACAGATCGTTCATTGTGAGCCGTGCTCAAGGAGAACATCCATGAAAATCCAGTCTTGACTATTATACATACACTGCAGATGTGTTCCTTCAACGTCCGCCGAGCTAATCTAGCAGACGGCAATGTCATACATCGAGCAATGACGAGGCTGTAAGTATCTGCAGGGGTACAAATAACAATCATTTTTGGTATTACTGACTACAATTACTTGTTTTTTTAAATAAGGCACATTGAAAATACACTGCTCGCTCATGGAAGCAAAGAGGAGTGCGAAGATCCAGGAGGAAGGAGCTTCAAAACCAACAGCAACATATTGTGGCCGTACATATTGTGGCCGTACATATTGTGGCGCTCTCGACGGTGAAACTCGAGGCCAACTGGATTCGAAGCGATGCAAAGAGACGCGCACACAATGTTGGAAGTGGAAGACGAGTAATTAGCCGCTCTCTCTCGTTGATCATTTCCACGACAGGTTTCCAGCCCAAACCCCTTTTTTTTTTGTTTTCCAGCCCTTTTAAATAAATCCAATTTCATTTAAGAGACACAACAAAACACAGGTTTCCACTCGGAGAAAGGAGCACGATCACATTAAAGAAAACAGCCGAGGATCTTGAGGGGATGTCGGAGAGTTGCGGCGTGTAACGCAGCGTAATTAGTAGACCTGTGTCTCAGATGACTGACTTGAATTCAGATTGGGGATCGCTTCAATTGACTTGCACACGTTTACAAACCAAATCAGAATCACTGTCCTCAGTGAATACAATGAATAAGGTTTAACTACACGAGGGCGCACCGAGGGAAATGGGACCTGCCTTGAAGATTCACATTTGTCATTATCAGTGAGCGTAGAGGTGCTAAAAGATCCGCAACTTTTACTTCAAACACATTGAAGTGGAGCATTTTTATTCTCTTGTGGTTCGTGGTGAACAAATAAACGAATACTGGACCGAGATGATGCTACAAAATGTCTCCATTGATGAAGAATGGCCGACTGACCGTGGACATGAAGTCTAAACTCCAGGATTCGTGATTACTCCCACGAGGATATCCACGTCTTCCTTTATTCTGTAGACGAGGCGTGCATTAGTGTGATCAAAGATGAAACGGCGGTATAAGCTCTCTGTTCTGCTTTGTGATGACTGACAGCAGCAACATTCAGCTGAACAACCTGACCTGCCTTTACAAACAGAGAGAGACGAAGCCTTTAATGTGACATCCAACAGCCATATTCAATCCACCCTGTAAGCCTTCCTGTCACTGTTGGCTAACGCGCCGCGCAGCGAGTGTTGCGGAAAAGAGTTTGACTCGGCCGAGCAATTAAATAAATAGAGCGTCGCCATTAAGCAGGTTAGCTGTTGTGCTACTTGTGCAATACAGTACATCTTTAACCGTAATGTCCTGCTGCAGGAGGACCGGAGATGGATGGGTCCCTCAACCGCTCCTCCTGATGGATAACTCGTTTGCTTTTTGACGCAGTAGTTACTTAGGCCTGACCAATGACCCTCGTCTCTGCCGGCCAATAGCAGAGCTCTGCAGACTGCCTCACCTGATCATGACTGATGCTTCCAGAGTTGCCTCTCGTCCGCTCTGCTGGAGATTGTACGGGCTCGGTGGCTGCTTTTTCCATTACGGTGGGAATTTTCCTGGAGATTTTCAGACAGGAAATACGCCAATGTGTTCCTCTGTGTGGAAGTCTGACTTTAATTATAGACGGTCATAACTTATTAATGAAATCATCTCTTACAAACAGTACTGTACTTCCTGTACTTCCTTGTGGAGCTACTTCTACTAAAAGTTAAACATTTCATGGAACTTTTTACTTCAACAACGCAGCGTTGAATTTAAAGTGACAATGCTCACGATGTTAAAAGTTAGCCAGTATTTAGCCGGTGTTTTTGGGCTCCCATTCATTGTTTTAAAGCCCGGCTTCTCACTCGTTATCATCCAACTCTCTCAACACACATTTTAAAAACGTTGCTTCTCTCCAGACTTTAATCACAATCGTTAAACCTTCGCAGCCAAAAACAAGCAAGCAAGCACACTAGCTTTAGCAATTTGCCAATTTAGCTTTAGCCAAACATGCTCACAAATGTAACACTAGAAAGTATGCATGTTTCCACATCATTACTTGAAGCAGGAAGAAACAGGATTTCACTTTTTCTCTCTTTCTTCCAAGTGTTTCCAAGTAGTGGAAAGTTGGTCAACTGTTTTCCAGGTTTTTCATAGTTCTGGGGCTTTATCACTTTTTTAAAAAGGGTGTCACTTCTTCTTTTATTGCAGAGGGATTCACCAACCCTACCTGTGTCCTTCATATCACATCCGAACACGCAGTCAGACTGCACTGATACCATTTGTGCTCCTAAAAATGAAAATGAACACCGGCGCCTGCTCACTTGCATACGGTCCAGGTTTTTTTTTTTTTACAACCTTAGTTTGCGTAATATGCAATGCTCCTCCAATTCAATATATGCTCCCTTTGTGAACACGTTCAAATGGAAGAGCCCTCGTCTCCGCTAGCTTAAGCATTGAAGGACCTGACAGAGACAGAGAGAGAGAGAGAGAGAGAGAGAGAGAGAGAGAGAGAGAGAGAGAGAGAGAGAGAGAGTGTCTGCTGATGGGCTAACTCAATTTCAGTGAACACAATGGAGCCAGAGGCTGATTTCCAAAAGGTAAATTGTCATTCTGAGCAGTATGGCACCTGTCTGCTGAGTTCATCTCCTGTGCGGAGGGTGTAGGAGGATGAGAAGGAGGAGGAGGAGGAGGAGGAGGAGGAGAAGGAGGCCGAGACCAAAGAAGATGACCACATTATGCAGGAGGAGGAGTCGTGGGGGGAGGGAGGGAGGAGGTGATTCAAAGTGAGACTGTTTGAAATGCGTTTGAAATGCAGTGAAAGGGAAAAAAGCGGGCCGACTCTTATGGCTGCCATTGGAATTCATTCGGAGAGGCGCTCAATTGGTTTTGACCAGATTGAGTGGGTGAGCGGGCCGGGATGGAGTGAATCGACCCAGACAATGACGCCGTTGCCCCGGCGACGGGGCCGAGGACCCCCCGGTCCCCAGGACTTCTGCCGCCAGTCCTTGTACTCTCAACCCCATCCCCAACCCCCCCCTCGCACTCACCACCGAAACACTCACACACCCATCCTCCACCTCTATTATTTCTCCATCTTACCGACTGTGTGTTTCCTATCAGCTGCAGGCCCCCCCCCCCCCCCTCCAACCTCTTCATGCAGCGCTCCAATTACAAAGCTGTCTGCACAGATTAAAGAGGGAGCCCATGTGACAGCAGCTAAACACTTCAACATACACACACACACACACAAACTGCGCCGCTGTGCAAAGCAACCGGGACTTCTAACCCCATCAGCCTCCACGAGGACGTCTGCACATGCACATCCCCCCCCCCCCCCCCCCCCCCCCGACTGCTCCGCTGCAGAACAACTCACCCGACATTCACAGCGACACGTTTACGTACGCGCGCACCTGTCAGCACAGCACACTTGACCCAGTATCGACTGCACACCTACACACATCCACGCACACACAACAAAGCAGGTGTTTGCCGCCGCTGTCTGTCACATCCGGGAAGAAACAACAAGCCATAATGAGAGCGGCAGCACCTAATTGAAGGTGCCATCTTTTCTTTTCTTTTTTTTTTCTTTTTTAATTGTAATTGTTGTAGGAACAATTTGCCAGGCGACACACAACGTCGCTGTGCATGTTCAGGCGTCGGCACGAGTCCGCCTGGGCGGGTTTTCCAAGCTTGTGTCTTCGACCTCGAGAGAGAGCAAGCTAATCTTCTCTCGGTTGTGGGCTTTTTTTTTGTTTAACGTCCCCATTTTTCACTCACTTGTCTCTTATCTTCTGCATGTGTGAGTTACTGCCATGGGGAAAAACTATTTACCTCATTTGCCCCTCAGTTTCTTGAACTCTATGTTTAATAAATCGTAAATGTAGGGAACGCTTAATGCTTCTGTTATCTATTCAGGGGGATGAAATCTTTCATTCCCTTTTGAAATATTGTGGTGGCATTATTGCAACTTTCTATGAAATATATTATACAGACATTTAAAAGCCACTGTGAGAGCCTGAATTGATGTGACTCGCGCTACTTTCTCTCTTTTTTTTACATGCATCATTCTCAGCTTAACTTTGATATTCCTAAACCTGAACAGAGGGCTGTGTATTGGGAGGAATCTGGCGATATAATACGTAGTATGATACAGGGGCTGTGACTCAATGTATTGTAATGTATTGCAATACTGTAAAAGTCTGTAAAGGTTTATTGTGATCACCTGAACAGATAAAATGTATTTCCATGAGTTCTTTGGAGCTTTATTAGGAAGCCGAAGGATCTTCATTGGTGGATAAAAGAGGGTTTAGAAACATGCAAGGTCAATTTATTGTCATTATGCAACACAGGGTTGCACAACGAAATGCAGTTGTCGCTTATTCGCTACTTAGTAGTGTATTGCTAGCAGGGTGGGCTACAGCTGCATTTTGTTGTGCAACGTAGTGTTGCATAATGACAATAAATTGTCCTTGAATCCATAGAAACAGGGCCAAACAATAACCTCTCACAGTTGTTGCCGGGCAGGTTTTGGTTGCCGGCAGTGAAAGTACTCTTTTGGTCACCTGACTGCAATACTGTGCAGTTATACGTCAGCTCGCTTGTATTAAATGTGAAATAAAATAACTTTATTGCAGTACCAGAACAAAATTCTCTGTGGTATGATTTAGCGTCGAGCTCGTAGATGACGGGATACTTCACCACCAAGGACCAATTTCCTTCTTATTATTTTTCGTTCAGGTTCAACAGGTTCTTTCTCGGTTTAATTAATTGGCACATTGGTTGCCAATTTCTCAAAATGGTTGCTTTCCCCTTTTTTATTCTTTGTAAGTCTTGTTTCATTGCTCTTTCTCTCTCACACACACACATACTCACACACATACGTGGAGTTTACATTCTTCTTCCATCAACAGAATCTGGAGGAAAAAGCTTTTAGGCGGAAATTGAGGGAATAATTGCTTGTTGCTAAGACAAGTGAATTGTACATTATCACAAATGTTAACAGTCTCGTGGTGGTGAACCTGATTTATAATCATCGCTGACAATAGTGCGTTGCCTCTCCTTACTTTGAGAGGAACAAGGGGCGGAGTGGGTGGGTGGAGGCGTTTATTTGATGTGCTGCTCTGATGCTTGGCCGCTCATGTTCACAAGGTGTGTTCCGGCGAATAAAGTGAGACAAGGCGATTAAGAGGATGGGCGGTGGGGTCAAGCGTGCAGCTGCACGAGCCCGCTGGAATACAAAGTACGAGGATGAGTCCTCGTCCAGAAAACCAGGGCTGGACAGAGGTTGAAAACGACAGCGTGTGTAACACCTTCGAACAATATGTCCCGGACGTGTGGAATTTGCCAATCCAACTAATTTCTCTGCTGTAGTTCTCGTCCGACACCCTGAACCCCCACCCCAACATGCTCCTCATGACAAATCCCCGTGACCTTGTCGTACGGCTGCTCTTCCTCCGAGAGGCCTGCTCTCGCGCCAGCCTTTATTAAAAGGCGATGTTTTCCCGTGCTCAGTTTGTCACGAGGCCTGGGCTGCAGGCTGAGAGGTGTTGATGTCCTGCAGGGCCTCCAACCGCATCACGAGCAAGCAGGGGGATTCTGGCTGCTGGAGCGTGAAGCAGTAGCGGCAACACGTCCACACGCATCCTGCGCGTGGTCATGGATGCAAAAGACTTATGCAGTTCCTACACATGCGCTGTGTTCAGCTGTGGGCGTACACCCACATACATCGTAGCCCATTTCCTCCAGTGTGTTGCCACTATCTTGTCTTTGTAAACAAGTTCTTAATAATTCAAACCAATATGTGAAACTCGTGGTCTATATTTGCTCGTGACATCGTTCTTCGCTCGTACACAAAGTGTATTCTCTCCTTCAGCAAAGTGTGTCCAACCCCTCGGACGCGACTAAGTAATCCCCCGGGTTCCATTACGCTCCAGTGGTCCATCAACCTCTCTGTAATTTAAAGCCGCGAGAGCATGAATGTCCACCTTTTTTACGCCGCCTGGGAGAACAGCGCAGACACCGAGAGGACAGCTTTGACTCACACAAAACAGACAGCCAATCGGATCCCGCCGCTCCCCCCCCTCGCCCGCCGGTGGATAAATGACATGTGATTGAGCTTTGTAATGAAGGCAGCGGAGCATGTTGTGCATTATGCGCTGCTATTTAGCGATTTAATTAGAGAAAGCTCGCTCAAACTGGGGACGTTTCAACGGGCAGATGCAGCGAAAGGAGCTCTGCCAGAACGGAAACCGGCACGGCGGCTCAAGAGCCGGAGCGTTGATTGCTGTAGCGGTCGGCAGATGTGCCTCACGTTTCTGCTCCATTGGAATCAGTTGGACGCCAAATGTTGCCTTCCCCCAAACTAAATGATTTACGAGCGCCAAGCGGCGCCGTGTCATTCTAATTTCCGACGTTCTCTACCCGGTTTCGGAAAAAAAAAATGCTGTCTGCGGCCCGAGGCGCTTGCTGCGTGTGTTAAATCATTAACCACGGCTAAATGAGAAAAAGAAACAGGTAAAAACTTCCAACAACCAAACTTCACAAGTTCAAGATCTGTTTTGTTAAGACCTCGAGGCGCAGCGCCACTCCAGTACTCTCTTCACATCGACTGACTCCCCAGTTGCCCCGGAAACCTTCATTTTTCTCAGTCGGACTTCTCCGTAATCAAACTAAAGTATACGACAAATAAAAGTTCCAGTAGAGTCACAGAGTCGGGACCGAATAGGGGGTTGTGCTGCATCCCGGGCCGGAAAGCTGAGTCCCTCCGCTGACAGCATCGCAGGCATTAATCACCAAACTCATTAAGACAATCTGCACAAGTGCCCACAGCTCATAAACTCTGGAATAGACCACAGTGACTCCTCTACCTCCGGAAGCATCTGCTTATTTACTTCTGGATACAGTCAGCACAACCATGCACTCATTTCAGAAGACAAGGGGGCTCTGCAGGCTGTTTATCTCCATCATCTCCTTCCATGGCGACGGACATCGTTTCTCTTCGGGTATCTGGGGACAATGAAGGAAAGCCCTCGTCTTCAATAACATCGCTGACAATTGCACTTAAGTTGCCACCAAGGGTAACGCGGCAAACAAATTGGTTCTTAACACAGACGCACTCCTCCCCGAAGAAGAAGACACTATTACTATGAATTTAAAAAAATGAGGAATACATCTGTCAAATGTGACCCTGATTGTGTTATCGGGGCCTGAGAGGATTGCTGGAGGCGAACAGCAGATAGTGTAGCCTTAATGTTTATCGTTTTCATCACATAGCATGGAATTATGTACAGGGCTTTTGGTGGCGCTGAGCCAAAAATAAAAAGCTTGCACACAAAAGAACAGCTCGCACAATAGGACCCAACCTGAAGAGACACATTTGTTCTAATGTGTCTCACCGCTCCATCAATGTGCATACTTTTCAATGAAACAATATCTAATGGTCACATTCAGGCCATGAATAGGTTTTCAGCTCACGCAGACTCCATTAAATGGAACACCGACGGTGCAATCTGTTGCCAATAGAAGCCTTCGGGGAAAGTAAATGACGTTACGTTGTGTTGATAATTAATAAATAGCTCTTATAATTTGGAAAGTGGCTCTTGTAATAAGTGCACGGTGGAGAAACTGCTGCAAAGACTCAAGAAAAGGTAAAGAGGTTTCTTTCTTTTTTTTAAATAAACTAAAAATGTACAGAAACCTCTTAAAAATATCAATGCCGTTCTCTCAATGTTCATTGGTAAGGACTCAGAATCGTACATCCTTTGCGCCTGATCGCGTGTGTGCCGCTCAAATTTGCCACGGTGATGCGCACAGCATGGAAATTGAGTCACTGCAGCGAGATCAAAAAGCCAGCTGGGGTTAAGGCCAAAGTTAAGTTTACTAACTCCTAATCCGATGTCTCGTGGGACAAAACCCCCGCGAAACAGAGGTGACAAAAACAAAACCGCTGTGGCGCAAAAGTAACAAAGGCGGCAGGAGGGAACGCTCGGATTTAAGCCGTATCGGTGGCAGAGGTGAAGATAATCCTCTAACAAGCTCAGCGAGCAGGAAATGTTTCATTGTGACAAAGTTGACCGTGAGATTTTAGAACGTAGAGACGCGAACAAAAGCGGCTTTGTAGATTTTGGAGACAAGAACAACAACAACGGGCCCCGGTCATGAGAACAAGTCCTTGTTTTTGTAAACGTAGCTTCATGTTGTTATAGTGTTAGGTGTTTCAAGCCACAGCCACGAGTCAGTTAGCTTAGCTTTGCATTAAGACTGGAGTCAGTTAGCTTGGCTTTGCATTAAGACTGGAGTCAGTTAGCTTGGCTTTGCATTAAGACTGGAGTCAGTTAGCTTAGCTTTGCATTAAGACTGGAGTCAGTTAGCTTAGCTTTGCATTAAGACTGGGGTCAGTTAGCTTGGCTTTGCATTAAGACTAGAGTCAGTTAGCTTGGCTTTGCATTAAGACTGGAGTCAGTTAGCTTAGCTTTGCATTAAAACTGGAGACAGAAGGAAACAGCTCGCCCGGCTCTGTCTAAAGGAAACACTTCTAAACCTCCCCAACGAACACGTTATATTGTTCAATCTGTATAAAATGCAAAGTGTAAAAACGTCAAGTTGTGTTTTTTACAAAACTAAAAGACTATTTTCCGCCTTCAAGCGAGGTTGTGTTTACAGTTTACACGAGAAGCTTCCCTATGAACGCCCCTCATAAGTAAACATTAAGGTTTATCCTTTTCCCAATCGCCTCACCTTTCTGCTCTGTTCTATTTCATGCACGCTTGCTAGCTTGCTAAAGTGTTCAAGACGCCGAACATAACGTTAACACTGCTGTTGCCCGAGAGCTGTGTTCGCCAGGCGTGTTGTGTACCACTAGCTCACAAGTTCCATTTGCAGTCGGTATTCTTTTGTGTTCTTTTATCTTCTTGTAGTGTCCACCTGCTGATCATCGACGGTGTCCAGCTATTCCTTTTCTTGGACACAAAGAGAGCCCACACGGGGGTTTAGTATGATCGCTGTGCTCCACTGCAGCCCACCTTGGCCTCATTAGCGGCTCACATGGGTTAAACACACCTGGGACCTTTGTGGCGCCAGCAGACAATTCACCCATATGAGGTCTACGTGGGAGAGGTTTGGCAGCTGAAAACGTCCAAAATGGCCGCGGGCCAGAATCCGAGGCACCTGGCAAATGAATTGTCGAGCCAGCGATTCTGATTAACAGCTCTACAAACCTCCCAATGATATATAGATCACGGCCATTCACATACGGCGAAAATATTACCGGCGCTTTAAATCACAATTTAATACTCAATCAAGTGTGTGTGTGTGTGTGTATGTGTGTGTGTGTGTGTGTGTGTGTGTGTGTGTATAAGAGAGAGTGGTGCTGATTGTGGGAAAGGTAAGGGGTTCCAATCCAGTCATCCCCAGCCCCCTGCGCAATTTTCATGGAGGTTGGGTTTCATCGGGTTTTGTATTTCAGACCTATTGATTACCTGCAGTGAGGAGCACTGTGACAAAACCTCAGCAGGAGTTCTCTATCTGCAATAAGCCACACACACACACACACACACACACACACACACACACACACACACACACACACACACACACACATTGCTTCTGCTGTGTTATTGCTTCCCCTGGTTATGAAAGAGAGACACAGGGATACGCTCACTATTAAAGGAGATGCTGGTATTGGTTCTTTGATGGGATTATCCAATCTGCTGTGAATCAGCTCAGTCCTTCTCAGCTTTATTTTTTCCATACGCGGGTAACATTCAAAGATGTATCTTTTTTTCCTGTGTTTGATCCTATAAGCTTCATTTGAAGTTCGCAAACATTAAAGCGGCTCGGCAGCTCAGTACCTTCAGTCCTCTCTTTCCTAATTGATTCATATCTGACCCTGACCTTTGTGTCTCCTGTAGATGGACATGCAGGTGCAACAGTACAAACATGGTGGAGAACAGCACGCAGCATCTTACTGGCCATACTATTTCGCACACAGATTGGAAAGAATCTAATTAAATGCAATGTGTTATGCTCCTAAATAATCATTACGAGCAGCCTTAGATGCAGTAGACAAGATTTAACCTTCAGTTTGGGTCGCAAACGACCGCCAGTGAACTATCTGAACGGAACGTGACTTCCACCTAGTGGCTGGAAGAGAAACGACGGTTAACGTCACTGTCGTAAAACCCAGAATGTACACAGTGGCCGCTTTGCTTTACGGCGGTTTGTAACTTTAAAGAAAATCATCATGGCATCCTCATTGATTTGCGGCGAAACTCAGAGCAGGTAAATAATACATATATATGAATTGTGTTTATTCATAAAAACGAAGCCAACGGACGTAATTGTCGCGTTTGAACGCGTTGTCTCTCGTTATTAAAACACGAAACGACTCGTAGATGTCCCGCTGTAACAATATGTCGGCCTCCCTTTTAAACTGTGTAAACTCTGTGTTTCAGGGTGAGCTCCGTGCTGAACAGAGACGTGAAGCAGTACGGAAAGAAGTACATGTTCGACTGCAACGAGGAGACGTGCTGGAACTCAGACCAGGTACAACTGCAGTTGTGTTGTTCTTGTTTCCACCTTAAAATACACAAAAAAAACACATAAACTAGTTGTATACGAACAGGAAGTGATGAAACTCAAACTGCGACTTTATAATGCCACCTAAACTATACAGGGTGGACTTAAACTTCTGCAAAAGTGCAAAAATATTTAGTTATACCCAAAATATTTATAGTTATAGTTTCACCATTACTGTTTGTCCTTGTATTTTGCAGCGCTTTCTTTCCTGCATTGCATTGTGGGACAATTGCACATGTACAAATTGCACATCAAAATACTTTAATAGGAATATTAAACCTGAGCAAAGTTACTTCAATATGACATAAGGCTTTGAGACAACTTTACACTGTAAAAAAAAGAACAAATAGCTCTGATATTGTTCTCACAGGATGGTGATACAGTAATAACTGGAAAAACATCAACTGGACATGACAACCGCTGACACTAAGTCACAGACCATTACAGAAGCATATTATTCCTTTAACAGATGAGATGAAAAAGTTGAGGTGTATGCACAATGGCGGATCAACAAAACTTTAGTAATGTTTTAATTGTGAAATATTCCAAATCTGCTTTGATTGGCTGAAGGATGGGATGGAGATAAATGTACTCAACCCCAGGGTTGAGTGTTTGCTGTCCTCGTGAGTCATCATCATCATCATCATGTCTTCAACAGGGTGAATGTCAGTGGGTGTCTCTGGAGTTCCCCCAACCGGTCAAGGTGTCCGAGTTAAAGGTCCAGTTCCAGGGAGGCTTCTCAGCAAAAACATGCAGACTAGACGGTAAAACTCCATACGTTCTCCAACTATAGAACTTATCTATTGGTTTGCTAGTGGGATTTTTTCTATTGCAGACAAGAAGTTAGATGTGGGAAGATAAGGTGAATGATTCTTCCCTTTGTGCCGTCCGCAGGTTGCCCAAAAGATGGAGCCTTGACAGAGATCAGCCATTTTTATCCAGAGGACGACAACTCTCTTCAGATATCCTTCAGTCTTGCTATGCAGCATTTCACAGAAGAGCATTGATAATCCTTTTAATTTAATGCCAAATAGGAGAGAACTATTTAAAAATGGTAAACCTTTTATTTTCTATGACATAATTTACGAGTAATTAATGTAGCAATATTTAAAGCGACAGTGTGTAGGATGTTGTTAGCAAAGATATAATATTCATAACTGTTTAATCACCGTTTACAATGATTTCTGGCTCTCCAAAGGGCCTTTTCCATGTTTTATGTTACCTGCAGGTCACCGTGGTTTTCTGAAACACTTAAAAAAGAAGGGATGAGTGTTCAGGTGGTTGCAATCTGCAACTTCACCACTAGATGCCACTAAATCCTACACACTGATCTTAAACTCTTCAATTAACTGCATTAATCATAATTCACAACCATTGATCATCTGGGCCAAAACTAATATTTAGACTGAACAAAACCTTTATGTCAGACCACTTCTTTTAGCCAGATAGTTGGCATAAATCTGCACTTATGCATTATTGCATTAAAGTCTAGCCTGCTGGCTCTCATCAGGGTTATAAGCAGCTCAAGCTGTACCTGTCACTCTCAAGGCGCAGCGCGTTTCCTGTTGCCGCTCTCGATGGTTCATAATAAGTATCGGACAATATTTTCCCTGGATATGCTTTTTCATTATCGCCATGCTTATCTTGTTCTTAACTCCACACCCACAGCTTTCCCATACAGGAGGCCCCTGCAGTGGACAAAGTAAAAATAAAGTTTGGGAATGGTGCAGACTTTTTTGGGAGAATAATTGTTTATTCCTTGGACATCCTGGGAGAAAAAGCTTCATGACCATCTTTTTTTTTGTTTTTGTATTATTCCTCTCGTGAGAGAGGAAATGACTCCTGAGTAAAATACAGGACGCACGACGGTGTGGTGGCACTTTGGGGAAACGTCATCGGTGCTGCCACCTCCATGGACAGATGTGAACGTGGCCTTTTTTGGTATGGACGCTCTCGGGGATCTGTCGAGCCTTCTCGCGATCCTCAAACACAGATTTAATGAAATTCTTGTGATTATAAGAGCCCATGAAATCATGCTCCTTGTACTTATATGTTGCATTTTGAGTTGAAGTGCCATTTCAGCAGAACACAGAGTAAAAAAATACATTTTTATTCAAATTTGTTGTTTTTTTGTTGTCCTCCAGCCAAACAAAAAAGTGCAGCACAACGTTGCATTTTACTCCTCGCTAGTACGTTTTTGTACATTGCAATACATACAACAGAAAGCATGCAAATGGAATAAACTGTTGTAAAATAACAAATGTAGTTTCCCCAGTGTGACTGTCTCTGCATACGCCGATCTATTACGATGCTTTGTTACTGTGACTGAGGTCTTGGTCCTCCCACCACTGACGATCGCTGGTTATCTTGAGATCAACTGCTCTTTCCAGTTTTCAACTAGTGTCACGTTGGTGACTTGTAGAGTTTCAGGATGTGGTCCTCCAGCACTTTCTGAACTAGGAAACAAAAGAAATGGAACACGAGGATTCAGCAAAACAAATATATCACCTTTCATGAAGATAAAACTCATATTTGTCAGGTATAAGAAGGCAATTCATACTCTTTTTGTGTTCAAGGGCAACAGCCAAGGCCATCGGGCTGTACCCAGAGTCCGACTCAATGGTCATGTCGGCCCCTTTGTCTTAAAGAGAGGACAGTAATTATTAAAGTATTGATAAGGAATCTCAGGATTTTACATCAAAGACAAGCAATGTACCTAAAAGTGCCTCTACGCATTTGATGTGATTCCCTCGCACGGCGTAGAGAAGAGGAGTTCCACCATTCTGAGGAAGAAATACATACGACTGGATAATTGAAAACAAATCACATCATAGTTATATTTTCATGATAATGTGTGTTGGCTCGCTTTAACGTATTAATCCTGTGGACCTGTGGGTGTAAAGAAAGTCAATGTACCCAGTCGTAGGTGTCGATGTCCACTCCGTGTTTGAGAAGAGACTCAACGATGTCCACATAACCTCCAGAGCTGGCCAGTGTCAGGGCGCTCTCGCGCTCCCTCGCAATCGTTTTGGGGTCCGCACCCTAAAAGAAATGAAACAAAACAAAAATACCCATAAACATCAGAGAGAGAGTGCATTTTGACGTCTTTCTGGATAGCAGTCGCTCCCCTCGAACCTTTTCCAAGAGAAAATCCACCACTGCTTTCTCTCCGAACGCCGCTGCCCACATGAGAGGCGTGAAGCCCCGCTCGTCCTGTTTGCTCAGCAGCGAGCCGTCTGCAAAAGAAAACGGGTCGCGGCGCATCAGTAGGGAATTTTTTGGCCATTTAACGCTAGACATTTGCATTCGGTTGCGCTGCTGAGTGACGTCCAGATGTCTCACCTTTAGTCAGGTGTGCGGCCACTTGTGAAACATCGCCTTGAGCTGCCAGCTGGTGGATGGAGAGAGCTGATGGGGGTTGAGGGGGGGAATGAACATTACTTCATACGCTCAAGTCAATGAAAATATTTGCATAGTGATTTAAGCGGTTAAATAAAACATGTTTAGTTAACGACAAGCAATTTTAGGCTGTAAAAGGACAAACACTATTTATTTAGATTTTACCATTGCTTCTCTACTATAATAGAACCCCCTCTGACCATCCCCCGTCTTACTTCAATGCATTTGTCAGGATGTAACCACCCCAAACTTTGTGTGACCTTTCACCTTTGTGCATTTACAAAGTTACAAGATGTCACAGAACAGACTATTAAGACCACAAGTGTGCACAATAACAAAACCAATGGCGCTTGTGTGTTATATTTTCCTTATAATTTTGTTTCTTTGAGTAACTTTAGCATACCAAACTAGATCCATCACTATGGTTGTTAAACTTTTTGTACTTTTAAGTAATTAGTAGCTTGCAAGACTGTGCTTCAAAAGTACTGAAAAAGCATCTTCTTCAGTACTCACCGTCCAATGTGGCCGGACGCACTGAGACCTCGTTCCCACGCTGCTTGTTGGTCAGAGTGGTGGAGTGTGTGAACAAACCCTCTTCATCCACATCCATGTTTTCTGGAGACACACGTAACCCAAGCAGGCGAATCACAACCATGTGTCAGTGCATGCAACAGTTTGGGTGAGTGTGTTAAAAAATGTCACGGATAGGAAACTTATATTAAAAGATACGATATTAAAAATATATATTTAAAGGCTCAGATACCATTGGACCTCTCATCTCTGGAGTCGGGTGGACCAACATTAGCGTTAGATGACAAAACATGTTGGCCATCTGCAACCTCTTCATCACCTCTGGCCTCCATGATCACTGCAATACAAACAAGACACGAACTACTAAATAACCTGACACTGCACTTTAAGGAAAAGTAGCCAAACGTAGTTACAAAAGGAAAGAAAAGAAAAAGACAACTGCATTGTCCGCTCACCACATCCAGCCCCACAGTCTAATTTGCGCCAACTTCCTTTTGGGAAAACTGAAAGTAAATTGTTTCCAGTTTGCACGACGGATCTTGACGGCCATCGATGTCTACCGAGACACATTAACGTCACTTACCGCGCAGTTACTTCGCTATTTAACGAACATGTTGTTTTTAACAAGAGAAACACGTTTTGAGTCAACCCGTGTGACGCCTCACAGCGATGGCACGAGTTTAAGAACTGACTTCTCATAGTCGATGTTTCCGCCCGGAAATGTTATCGTGTGGCACACGACAACAACAACACGGAAGAAGCGAGAATCAGCTGACATAAGTCGCCTTACAGCTGCATTGTGTTGTGGTTGTTATTTGTCCGCGTGTCGTAACCTGCCTGCGCTATGGAGGACCAGGAGTTGCAACTGAAAGTGAGACGAGGTAAAGAAACTAACCGGAATTGTTAGCTTGCAGCGCTGCACTTAAGCTAGTAGCTGTTAGCTCACGTTAGCCCTTAAGCTAAGGCTGTAACACCCCGCATTGTGTTTCATGTCGTTATCTGTCCCTGTCACTTGATGCCGGGCGTTGTGTGTTTTCTTCTTCTTCTAACATGGGTCGTGTATTCTCTGCATTTGTCTGTCTGCCTGCCTTCGACAACACAGTGACCGACAAATTCACGGAGAGCATGTACGTGCTGGCTAACGAGCCGTCAGTGGCTCTGTACAGGCTGCAGGAACACGTCAGGAGGTCGCTGCCTGAACTGGTGCAACACAAGGTATTCCCCCTGGGATATGGTTTTTTTGGGGGGGAGAGCAACAAACAAACTATAAAAAATAGCGAACTGATTAAAGGGAAAACCAAACTGTTCTATGAATATATAAAACACTTTACATCACTCTCATTCTATGATGTCATTTGTATCCAAATACTTTAGTATAGTTCTAATTTCTAATATTATTTTAGTTTATTCACCTCACATTATTTGTTTCCAGTACTTTCTCTCATTATCTGTATTTATTTCTTCCATCGCTCCCCAAAAATATAGTTGAATAACTCCTCCAAACCCATATTTTTTTCCAACTTTAATCTATTATGTACTTGCCTAAATGATGCAGCAGTTGCCTGTCTACAGTTGGTGCAGAATGCAGCAACACAACTTTTCCCAAACACATCACTCCAGTCCTGCAGAAGAATTACTCTGGCCCCACACTCCATAAATAATTCAGTTTAAACTCCCTAACCCCCCCAAAAAAATCCAACAGCCTAGCATTTGTATATTTTTTTCCAACTCTGAATGTTGTTGTTTGACATTTTCCTGAATATTTGATGGTTGGAGTTTTCATTTTTGTTGTTGTTCCTCACACAGACTGACATGCAAAGCTGGGAAGAGCAGAGTCAAGGAGCCATCTACTCTGTAGAGTATGCATGCAGGTGAGGAGAGGACTACGTAGCTGACGTCGAGTCATGACTGTTCACACTTTCATTGATCTGTTGTTGTCGTTTTTTGTTGCAGTGCCGTGAAGAGCATGACGAACAGCAGCTTGTACTTCAAAAACATTGACGGCCTCCTCCGTCATGCCATCAGCATGAAGGAGAAGATTAGCAACTCTCAAGGACGCAGGTAGGAGGCAGCAGTAAACACCCGGTGATCTCCAAAGTGTAATGAGGTGAAATGTGGTCGACGGTTTTCTGATAAAAAATAAAATGTTCCAATTTAGACGTACACCACCATTTGTACAGCAGCCCAAGTTACTCCAGGTGGTTCAACTCTTCCATATACATGCTTATAGCTTTTTTTTGGCCACACCACCCACCCCAAAAGTGTCAAAGATTAACTTCTACTTTCATTTTCTTTAATTTCGTTGCATAATTTTCCGAAAGCGAGAGACTAAAGTGACCTTGGTTGTTTGTATTCATTTTTTTGCTGCACATCATACCTTTTATTTATGTATATAGCCTTTGTTGCAGTTTGTTTTATTTAATACTTGATAATAATTTGTATCAGTTAATATTTTGGGACATCGGCAATTACATTTTTCTTCTTCTTCAGTTTATGCCACTTTAATCGCCCAATAACTGCAAAAATATTTACTATTTTGTGGTTAATGGGAGCTTCATGTTTTCAGTTTTATTTGTCTCTGCTGTCTTTTTATTTCGCCCACTGACTCCTGCATGAAGCTTACATGATGTGACCCCCTCTCCCAGTCCCCTTGTCTCTGCTCCACATGCCCCTTCCACTTCCTCATGACCTCTGGACTGAGGTGTCCAAGGTTAGTGTTTCCTCCAGACACCATAATAATCAGATTCAGGCTTGTATTACAGAACAGAAATGATATGAAATGTGCATTTAAATCACATTTAAATCTAACAGGGTTTTTTTTGTGTAAAAATCTTTTTAATTTCCTTTTTATAGGTCTTGAAAAACATCCTGCTTTTTAACTGAAGTATATTTTTCTAAAATGTATTAATCAGTTGATATGAACTATAACAAAAACACATATTTGGCGAAAAAAACACCATATACAGCAGAATAAAGTATTCACATTATTATAATTAAAGCTATACATTTTCCAGATTGATACTTAAGCAACACTGGTGAGTTTTAAATCAAGCTCATTTACTGAAACACTACATATTATTAAAAGCTTGTGCTCAATATACAAATTTGAAAATTCTTTATAATCCGAACAGGAGAAATTAATTGACGAAAGTGAAAGCTTAGGTACATATTTCCCATGTTGTCTGCGCCCGGTTAGGATGAACATAAACAACCTGACAGCTCTACATCTGTTTGAAACGACTCTAGTGTCAGCAGTCCTCTTCACGCTTAAAGGTCAGCCGTGTCTTTAACCACATGCTCGGTTTCCCTCGCGTCAAACGAGGGTAGAGTCTTTCGCGGAAATCCCTGACTTGCGTGCAAGGACGCTCCTCATCTCATTGTTGACCCCGTTCCAGGGTTTAGCCTGGGCCTGCAGCAACCCAGATTCAGTAGACAGGGTCCTGTGCATCCGGGAACCGCTGCCACCGCTGCTGTAGCCATCTTTATCGCTAGCGTGGCCCTGCGAGCCTCCTGGAGGAGAGTACTGCTGCTGGTACTGGTGCGTCCTCGGGTTGCCACACGGCGGGTAGGAGATCTGCTGCCCGAGGTGAGACTGGCTGTGGTGCAGCCGCGGCTTGTCCACGCCGATTTTGAGCTCGCGGTGTCGGGAGACGGGCGCTTTGTCGCTGTGGTCGTGGTCGTTCTGGAAGAGGGTGTCGAGGTGGTCGCTGCGGTAGTGCTTGGCGCCACGAGAAGCTTTGACCAGCGTGTGGATCACAACGACCAGTAAGACCAAGATCCCCGAGGAGAGCACGCAGGCGCTCGCAACGCCCGTCTCCACCTCGAATACGAGGAGCATAAAGATGGACATAGCTGAGGGTTGGAAAAGTTGGGAAACGGAGGGTTAATAGACACAGAAACGCAAATGACCGGCAGACAATGTTTATCTGTTATGAGCCTATTCACTTCAAACAAAAGTTATTTTTTACTTGCTTCTGGATTTGCAGCTATTATTTGCATCATTTTTATTTTCATATAGTTGTTCCACATCCCAGCAAGTGGATGCTTTAAAAAAGAAAAAGAAAAAAGTGTTTAATGTTGTTGAAATGTCATTTAAAGGCTGGCTATTCTTAGCTGAGTTGTTATGTTTATCCGCAGGAAAAGGACGATGGACTCGGGCATGCTGAAGGAAGGGGGGGAAAAGCACAACTCGGGGATGTGACGCGGCTTCCTGAGACGGCGGCGTTGCTTTCTCCGCTACATCTTGATTGAGGTTGAAGTGGGCGTCCTAAGGGCGACGCCTCCTCATCACAATGGAGTGACTGCTTCCAGTGACCTCACCCCTCCCTCTCACCCCCACTCCCCCTCCCAGTACAAGCCGCTCACTGGAACAGAGCAACCCAGCGCTGCCCGGTTCAGCATTAAAAACACTTAAGTCATGGACGCTGCTCAAAGAATGCATTGTTCTCTCGGACTCGCTGGACGGACCGGAGAGAAAGCAGCCGTGCTGGTTTTTGTCTCTGCTGTTGGAAATCCACTGCACTGCCAATGTTTTTGGACACTAACTTTCAAGTCTTTGCGGATTTATTTGTCAAAGGCTTATAAGTACCCTGCATGCAAATTACAAAACACATTTGCAGAAGGAAAACCTACGCATGTACTCAAGAAAGCATTAAGAAGTGCCTGCATTTCAGGATTAAATGTAGGTTCGTGCCAGATTCTGACAAAAACAAGATGTTTTTTCCCTTACCTGCCAAGTAGACAGAAACCCCCATGCAGAACAGTCCAATGGCCACGTGTCGTACAGCTCTGCTATCTAGAAGGAACCAGTCTGCTCTGTGGAAACAAATGTTTTATTTTCAGTGTTGTGGCTAAGGCATGTTTACACTTTAACATTGCTACTCATCAGTGCACAAATGAAGACTGTTTCATGCAACAATGTCTGCGTTGACTCAATTCATTGCAACTTTCTTGCCAAAAATAATTCATCTTTTCTATTTTTGCATTTCTTCCCAGCTAAGTTTGAGAACTGCAACTTCCTAAAAATATTTGATTATTGTTTATCCGGCTGTGTTTAAATGAAAAGCTCATTATTATTCACATTTTCTTGGAATGTACCCGTCTGTCAGTGGGGTGGTCCTGGGGTATGCTGTTGGGATTTGTAAAAACCGACGTGGGAAAGGGCCAGCTCGAGGCCGTGTGCTGGGTGAATAATGAGAGGGAGGCCATTGTTTCGATGGGATTCATAGGGTTTGAGAGGTGGGGGTCGGCCAACAGCATTGCAGCGCGGGCCTCTGCACTCTGACACGTAAAGGAAGGCCCTTTCATACTTCTGAAACTGTTTTCATTTTACGAAACGTAAAGGCAGTCGGCCAGGATCTGCTGTGGTTTAAACAGAACAATTAAAGAATATTGTGGGGGGCTCATGAAGAGAAATCTACTAAATAAATCAAATATAGCTTTACTGAAAGTGTGACCAGAAAAATAAGAGCCTGTGTAGGATGCAATGCAGTTCCAGAGACTTTTAATAGTTAATACCTTACTTTAACGCATTTTTTGAGACATTTATTAAATTCTGGGGCTTTACTTTGTTGTGGTTTTTTGTTTTGCTCCCTTTAATAATAAAAGTTTGCTCATTTTCAGAAATGGACTAACACAACACAAAGTGCAACCTTCAAAATTCCAATAAAGTTGGATTAGCATTTTTCTAACATAGTCAACAACATTTCAAAATACAGTAGGATTTATTAGGCTGCAGGATTTGCATTTCATAACACAGAGGGGTTATTCTTCAATATTCATTTCACTTGAACAAGTAGTTATAGCGAAATGATTTAAAGTCTTCATGAAGTGACACTTGCAGGATACTTTTAATGCTAAAATATAGCCCTTGTGTTTACTTGTGTTGCTATTAGCTTACAGTTAGCAGCAGACCACCTGAATTGAGCAATGACTGGTTTTACTGCTTATAAATTCAAACTTTGTTTGCTTGCTAAATATTATTATTTATTCTTACAAAACTCCAATTCAATGGTCACTTTTCAGCCCAACAGTTGATGTCCAGGCGCGTAATAATACACCAATTAGCTGCAAAGCGACCACAGGTGCGTTCACGCCTTCAAAACTGACCGGAACTAGCTGTTTATGGACTATTTGGATGAACTGAGTGAGTGAAGCGGCTGACAGGGACGCAGCAGGTGTTCGTTGTTGGGTTTTTAACTCGCTAAAATACCTTTCAGTGTCCTGCTCTCCTCCGCAGACCTCTGTAGAAAAGTATCCGTGGAGGAGACAGACCACCACGGAGCTCATATGGAGGGTGAGGGACAGCGCGGAGAGGACCGTGGAGACGGGAAGCAGGACGGCCCAGATCTGAGTCGGTACGAGCAGCGAGGTGGCCGGGGGGGACTCCTTCACGGCCGTCTGCTGGGACTGAAGCTGGAAGATCAAAATGACCGACAAAGCGGACATAATGGCCGATAAAATCCCCAGTAAAGACAGAACCAGCAGAGACCGCTGGCTGTACTTGAGCGTCATGTTTATCCTTTTTTTAAAAGTTTCTCCTTCCCGGCTCGGACTCTTTGGTTTAAAACTTCTCCGGTTGCGCTAAACTCCCAAAAAGTTGCGCTGGCATTGCAAAGTGTACGATTAAAAACATTAAATACAAATATTTCCCTCGGTCCTGAGTAGTTTTCCTGCCCGACATGCAGCAGTTTGCCTGTTGTGGTCGTGCGCCCTGCTGCTCAGTCTGAGCATGTGATGTGCTTTAAATCCCCAGATTAAAAAGTTCGCAACAACAATGGGACTTTTTTTTTCCTTTTTCCTCTTGGATCCTCGGAAACAATGCGTGGACGCGCTCCTGGGAGAGAGGCAGAGCCCACTGACTGAACCCAAAACACCGTGACGGGACCAACAAAGGCGCATTAAAACACTGCAGCGAAGTTACGTGTGCCTGATTAGATTGCTTCTTTTTATGATTGCATACATAAACTAAAAGCATTAACTTCGTCCTGCAAAAAAGAAAAACACACATGATAGACTCAAAACATGTCCATATATTAATTTCCTGTGCTCATAGATTAGCCTACTTCCTCTGATATGATCCTTTTATCCTCATAAAGTGATTAAAGGATTACAGGGTGGGCTACTTTTCAACAGGCCACTTTGATTGTGTTCTTTATAAATGCAACAAAAAAAGAACTATACTCAATAAAAAAAAATGAAAATCAAATGTGAATCCAAGTCCCTGAAGGTATTCCTGTGCAAGATGAGCCCTTGGCAGGTGTGCATTACAGCTAACTTTTGAGGAATTTGCAGCAGCGGCCGCCTCAGCTATCCCCTCTTCATTGTAGAATACAACCTTTTATTTTTACATGCAGCTTCTCTCTGACTCTGAATCTAATTAGCTTCGCCACAGAAACATGCACAGTTTACCTGGGATGCTCTTTCTTTTTTTTTCAACATCTCCATTGCATCCACTTATTGTTCAAAAACAGTCGTCTGCACTTGTATGTGCACATTGCAACCATGTTTTTAAAATAAGTTACTTGTGCCGTGCCTTATTTCATAGAATTAACATCCACTATTATCTGTATATAGACTTCACGTATACATGCCGGACCGCAAACACCTTGACTTTAGGTCTGTGCTTCGTATCACAGAGGCCTTATTGTTCTGTTCGAGGTTGGGGTTTGATGGGGGAGGGTGATGGGGGTGAGGGGGGTGTTAGTGTAAAGGTGTAGCCATTATTCTGTTGAGATGTAGATAAGACGTGTCGCTATAAAGGTACACAATGTGAACAATTGCTCTCACACATGTACACTGACCATGGAGGCTATTTCTGAATCCGACAGCCTCACCACATGCTCGAAAAGGGCCGCGGCTGATCTTGTCGAAAGCAGAAGTGAGAAGTTTCAGGAAAATGAAAAAGAGAAGAAAAAAAATGGACTTGATACGGAAAGTTCTCAAAGGCGCCTTAATCTCTCTCTCTATCGCTCCACTCTATGGCTCCTTGTCTTTTGTGTGTGTGTGTGTGTGTGTGTGTGTGTGTGTGTGTGTGTGTTATATCAGTAATATGGTTGTAATTCAGCCTTCAGTGTTCCAGTTTGATGGAGCTCCCGCAGTGTTTCAGACTGAATGCATGAAGAAGAACACACACACGCGCTGATGAAAGATATAATTCCCCCCTTTAGTTGCAGGTGATTAGCTGTATTTACAGAAGGGTGGAGGAGGGATGGGGGGTCGGCGCTTTAGTCTCTGTCGGATTGATGGAGCCCACGCTGATGAATCCTGGAGGTAGAGGCTGTGGCTGTCTGCAGGGATGTTGCTAACTATTGCATCAGTTGCACAGTTTGAGTTTACCCCTGGGGGATCTCTAATTGTGTGTGTGTGTGTGTGTGTGTGTGTGTGTGTGTGTGTGTGTGTGTGTGTGTGTGTGTGTGTGTGTGTGTGTGTGTGTGTGTGTGTGTGTGTGAGGAAGAAACAGAGTTGTTGTCCACACTTCCACAGATGATCTGTGCTAATACATTTGTCGCTGTATTATATTTAGGAGGGCATCATGTCACATCCCAGAAATAGTCAATAATGCAGCTCATGCAGTGATTCAGTTATTACCTCTAAATATATATTAAGCTGACAGCATGTGTGTGTGTGTGTGTGTGTGTGTGTGTGTGTGTGTGTGTGTGTGTGTGTGTGTGTGTGTGTGTTTCTAATTGTGTCTTCGCTTTGCTTTTGAACATTTCATTTCTCCCCCTTTGCTCTTTTTTCTTTACCTTTCCTCTATTCCCCTTCATTAGCGATACCCGGCGAGAGCTAATAAACTCTCTCTATATATAATGTAAAATCTACAGTGAGCTATTCGGCAGTTTGGACGTACGAAAATATTGCAAAAGAGATGTAATTATAATGAATTTGTGTGTTTTTTTAGTAGACATGCACAGCAGGTGGACACAATAATAACCGTATGCAATCTAATATGGCCGCCCCTCCCCCTCCTGGAGCTTAAATGTTTGTTAAGACTATCAGAGTTGTTGACTGAACTCTGGTTATTTTCGGGCGTTGTAACTTGCGACGGTGTCGTAACAAACTACAGCCTATTGTTAGGTGTTCCTGTAACGCTGTCCGACTCTGTATGTGCAGAGGTGGGCTGGATCACCATCATGGTTTCAGTTCACAGGCCTGAGAAACGCTTCAGTTTGACGAATGCGTTCTGACCGAGCTAAACGAGCTAAAACGCAACGGCAGATTGTAACCGTGACGCGCCGGGAGAGGAGAGGCGAACCGTGGTGAACACACAGGCAATAAACATGCAGATCTATATGATACCTAATTAATCTGTGGGGATTTGGTCAATTGTCGAAGGACACTTCAGCAGAGTGCATGTCAGCCAACATCAAGGCCCTGCTCTCTGATGTGCAGACGCCTTTAATGCACAACACTGTTTGTTTTTTTTAACATCTAATGATACTCGGCGCAACATGAAATCACTGATTCGATGTTGCATTATTGAAAAGAACTCAATGTGCTTAACCCGGACTTTCCCTTTCAGGGCATATTGTAAGAGATGAGATGCCATAACCTGCTTTAAAATGTCAATAAATTCTGTAAATAATGCGCGACTCCTATTTCTCACAATACAGAGTGGCAGCTCGATAGAAACAGATCTCACATGATTACAAGATCCCATCCAAATCATAATTTTGCGTGTTTTAAGGACGAGGGTAGGGTTCCCATCCTGGGGATGGAGACCCCCGGTGGGGTCGTGAGATGAATCTCAGGGGTCGTGAGATTATTATGAGAAAAAGCAAACATCGGATGCCCGAACTTACATTAATCTGTCGTCCTTTTTCTCATCTTAACAGCCTAGAAGGGGAAATCCTTCTGACGTATACGACAGCGCATGCAGCCTGTGATCAGGCTTTATGTTCTCCTCATCAGCTTCAATGCTCTCCATCACCTCAGCCTCAACACACACAGGCCCGTCCACCTTCCTCCTGAATTAGAAAGGTCGCGTTGTTGCGTTACTCGCCAACAAGTGGTCACAATTCCAGAGAAGAAAACCTGCGAGTGGGTGAGTATTTTGGGCCTCAATCATTCCTATGGATTGATTTTTACTTCCTTCATGTCAATAGTTTCAGTTTCTGCCATCTGGAACCCTCCTCAGACTTTCACCTGCCAAAACCAATAACTAAAAATACTCCTCTCAACCTTCTGGTATCATCCTGCTGGAGGAGGAAAAAGGTAGTTTAACTTTGTGTTTTATTCAGTGCTTTGACTGTTGTTTGCTGTTTTTGGTCCTCGTGTTGTATTCATGTGCCTTTACATGGGACGAATGATCCATTACATCTATCAGCTGAAAGATATTGAGAAACATTCTGCTTATTTTGAGAAAGTAAATGATTTTTCTGGCAAACTTAAACATTATTTTGAGATACCAAGTCAACCTATTGAGAACGTTTCTTATTATTTTAAGATACTGAGACTTTTTATTTTTTATTTGAGACGCTAACTAAGTTTTCTGGGCTACTAATTCATTATTTTTGAGATACTAAGTCTAGAGATTAATACAATTTCTCATTCTTGCAGGATACAAAGTCATTATTGTGAAATACATCAAAAATATTGATCAAGTTTCTCATTATTTCAAGATACTAAGTCAATATATTGTTATATTTTCAGATAAAAAATTATAATTTAGTCGTACTAAGTTATTATTTTGAGATACTAAGTCAAGATATTGGTATATTTTCTTAATATTTTGAGATACAAAATTATAATTTAGTCGTACTAAGTCACTTTTTTAAGAGTCAAGATATTGAAACATTTTCTCATTATTTTGAGATGCTACATTATTATTTAGTCATACTAAGTCATTATTTTGAGATACTAAGTCTCTTTATTGAGATACTTAGTTATTAAAATATATTTTAATAACTTGAATAGTTACTAAAATATATATTTTTTTTTAAATAAAGTTTCTCATTATAAGCGGAAATATAGCTTCCATAGTAATTCTACGAAAAAATCAACTAACTTTCCTACACACACACACACACACACACACACACACACACACACACACACACACACGCACGCACACACACACACACGCACGCACACGCACACACACACTCTGGTAATAAAGAGAGTGTGTCGCGCTGGAGGAGCTGGTGCGTTTGAAGGCGGATGGGAGGCGGAGCAGCTCGTCCAATGGCGCCGAGGAGGAGGCGGTGTGACGTCAGAGGCAGCGCAGCGCTCCTGCTCCTCCACCATCCGCTGCCGGACGCACCAGGTGAATAATATCTCTTGCACATCAGCGCGACACCACCAGCAACACAAGGCAAGACTTCTGTGTGTGTTTTTATTTAGTATTTTGTGTGCGTGTGTGTTGTATTTCCGGTTTTCTTTGGTCTCGATCCCGCGGGGTGAAACTCCGTACAGAGGATTCAAATCGACAGCAGGTGAGGTTGTATTTGTGTTATTGTTGTTGCTGTTGTTGTTTTTCCTGCGTTTACTTTGTTTTAGGGTCTGTGTTCTTGAGGCTTTGCGCGTGGACACTTTTCAGACACAGCATGCGTGCAAAGTACCTGTTGTCATTGAACGCAGCCTATAGATGAGGCTATATTAGACAGGGATGCTTGGCAACTCGGGGACAGACGGGCTATTCTTAAACGGTCTATTTGTACTGACGTCAGCAAGTTAATGGACATAATTATCCGCTCACATTATTTCGAGATATGTATTCAAACAAATAACATGTTGTTTTTATTTTTATCCTCGAATGGCGTGCAAGAAAAGAAAAAATATTCAATCTGATTTGAACACATCCCATGATTCTCTCTCTCTCTCTCTCTCTCTCTCTCTCTCTCTCTCTCTCTCTCTCTCTCTCTCTCTCTCTCCATCTTTCCCGACCTGTTGCATCTTCACACCGCTTTTTTTCTCTCCCTCCCGTGGCTCGTTCACGATGTGCTGTGTGAGCTCATGCATGAGATTATTCCAAGTATAAGAGAAGTTTCCTCTTCTGCCAGTTCACATTGAGGTGTGTGTCTCATCTTCACAGTTTCTCACCAACTTCCTTTAAAGTCATGACGACCAAACTATTCTCTCTCTCTCTCTCTCTCTCTCTCTCTCTCTCTCTCTCTCTCTCTCTCTCTCTCTCTCTCTCTCTCTCTATTTATGGAAAGATCACATATTCCGCTCCTATAGGCTACTATTGCTATTCTGGCTATATCGAGGCAATTCAATTATCTGCTGTTTAAAATTAGACAAATATTTCCTCACCATTTCTCTGCAAAGGCCGGGTGAACCCCGTGCACCGTCTGACCCCCACACACACACGTTTATCCAACCTCACACACACGCACGCGTTTATCTAACCTGTTGTAATAATGCTTTGACGTAACACAAACCTCAGCAAGAAAAGACACCCTACACCTTCCTCTTCTGGAAACGTGCTCCGCTCTTCGGCCTCACCCTTCTTAACTATGTTTGAGGAGAATTTTCTTCATTGCTTCATGCACAATTTACCTCCAGTTCTGGGCCTGGTTTCCTATTTTACCCTCACACGAGACTTTTTGTGCGACTGAAATGACTTGAACGGAGAAAACCAGGGCTGCTCGGTTATGGCCGTCATCCACACGGCGCTGCTGCAGATACAGAACAGTGTATCATCGTAGGCAAGATAATGATGCAGAAACATCCAAAAAGGATTGCTGTTGCAGTACGTTTAACTAATTAAACGCCTTTGATTAATCGGTGAATTGTGTTTTAGCCATATTTTATCTTATGGTAAGCCATAAGCTTCTCCGTTCACACGTGTTTGGCAGGTTTTTTCACAACATTATCAAGCCATCATGCTCTAAATGACTCATGGAAAGAAAGCCATCCGAGCAGAACCCCCCAATATTCCACCAATGCCCTACTTATTTCCCTTCTCGTTCATGCGTACAGCTCGCGGCAGCGAGAAACACACACACACACACACACACACACACACACACACACACACACACACACACACGCCGGGCCAACAGATTCCATTTGAACTGATTAAACCTATTGAGATGATCTCGTCCGTCGATGCTCGAGCCTCTGGTTTTTCTTCTGCACGTTCGGCGCCGTCGTCTTTCCCAGCGAGGTCTCCGGTGATTGGTGCTCCCCGCGTGCCCGCTGTGTTCTGTTGTTTCCACCTTCAGATGCCTTCTGGGAAGGCGTCTGACAAAGGTAGCACCGTCTTTCCCCATAGAAGCCTGTTACCTAGGAGGGCGGGGGGGGCGAGTGTGCAATTATTGCACTGAAACACACTGTACTGTAAAAGAAAGACATTTCATTGGGCCCTGTTTCCTCAGAGATGACACGTTCAGGAGGTACTTGGCCTGACGGTGGAAGGTCACGGGCAGCAGTGTGTGCGTCTCTGGTGCGTTCGCAGACCTGAAACGGCAGTTGTCGTGCGGGAAAACCTCCAGAATTAGCTGACGTGTGAAGCGCAGCCAGGCCTTTTCCTGCCTGTCTCTGGGCCTTCGGGCCTTGCTTTTTCGACAGACCTACTAAACCACATAGACTCCTCCAGCCAACGCCTCACCGTTTGGCTGGAGGTGTAGCTATATTTACTCGGCCTGGTCGTGTGTTTTAACACGCCGGGGCCTGATCTTGGTCGTTTGCTTGTATCTGAGTAGAGAGGGACTTTCTGTAAAAAACAAAAACCCCTGAGATAAAGATCTGGCTGCTCTGTTTAGAACACATGTCCCACTTCCCTCTCTTCTCACCAAGAACACATCTTGATGTGAGGACGCGTGGCCTCACTGCTGATATCAGAACCGCTTGATCTCGGAGCGAGTTGACTTGTCTGCGTTGTGGCTGGAGGGCGTTAGTTAGACAAACCAATACTGGTTTTTGTGGTTCTTTACTTTCAAGCAGGAGCTATTTGTCCGCAGTGTGGCTTGTTTTAAAGCCAAGGCGGCGGCGGCGGCGGCTGTCAGCGTCGAGGTGTGAGTGTGTGTCTCGTCTCTGCAGCGCATCCAGCGCAGCGGCTATCACAGGGCTTTATAAGGTCATGATGGTGGAGTCCTCCAGAAAATGCCCCAGATGCCTGTGTGCCAAGCTCACGTTGAGGGACAGCGGGCACTTCAGGGGTCGTGGGAACACAGGAGCCATATCCGCTAAGGCACCATCAGGAGGATCCAGCGGCGGCCTAAAAATAGAGAAGTCCGATATACACATGTCCAGTATCGAGGGGGGAAAACCAGTGAAAACTGCTCCGGGCTTTGGTTGAAGGAGTCAAACCACCGCTCGACGTAGTCGTGTGACCGACGGTGGAGCGGAGAATGGAAATAAACCGTGCAGCGAATGTATGCGCGTAGTGTTTTTACGAGTGTGCATCAAAGTCACTTCACGGCTGTCACCCATAATGCATTTTTAGCCTTTTTCTTCTTCTCTTCTCTCTATAGAGTGGAGCTCTATACGGTCCTGCATAGGCAGGGACCGCAGCAGCAGGAGGTGGGGAGGTGTGGGGGGGGTTTCATAAACAAAAAAAACAACCCAAAGCGAGTTTCTCGAGCTAACCACATGCCGTCCATGCCTTGCTTTTTTACTTCTGACCCGGCCGTGCATGAGAGAGGAGTGGGTGGCTTTTAGCTTCAGCCGTCTTTCAGTGAAACACAACGTCTTTTTTTCCTTCTTCTTCTCCCTTTTACTGTTTGGTTTTAGCCGTAGCCTGCTGAACCTTTAAAAGGAGCCACCGGGCTGTATTTTTAACCCCCCCCCCCCCTCCGTCTCTCGGGGCCAGCGCGGTGCGGCCCAGCACCGAGCCCGGCTGGCCCGGGGGTGACCCAGACTGCGGGGGTGTCAGACTGTGTGGACTTGCCGGGGCCCTAACTTTAGACCGCATCGCCTCATGGTGGTAAAAATAAACAACCCTGCCCCTTACTAAGGAGGAAAAGGGACTTGAGTCATTTCCAACCCCGAATGGATGGTTTGTTTCCCACCAGAACGACATGAAGAGGAGTGTGTGATTGAGGCCGCACGCCGACAAACGTGACCCTCGACACAACTTTTGCATTTTCTTTTGAAACGAGAGAGAGACGGGAAGTGTTCGACATCACATTCGTTCTGGTTGGCGACGGCTGCAGCATGTGCGAATGCACGAAAACAAAAAGAACAAAAACATATTCAATTCTGGAACATTGTTATATTTTATTTCACAGGTGTCAGAGTGCCAGACAGCAGAAACAATGGGAAGGAAGAAAATACAAATATCTCGTATTCTGGACCAGAGGAACAGACAGGTGGGTTGATATTTCATTTGTATGTATTTCTTTGTTGCTGCATATGTACTCAGGCAAGAATCTGGACATATGAATCCAGATGTGTGCGATACAGAGGTTACAATACATCAATACAGTGTTTATTCGACTGTCGCCTCGAAGAGTAAGCAGGGGTTTAAAAGTCACGCGAGCCAAATCTCAAATCAAATGTGCCGATCAGAAAGTCAGGAGATGGATGGCAAAAGATGAACACATTCATCGATGTCAGTGCCTCGTGTGAGGGTGCAGGAGATGCAACAACACGTGGAAGTCACTGCCACATGCTGTACAGAGAGTCCAGCAGTGCGGTGGACCCACAAACACACTGATGTGGATGTAAAAAATACATTTGGTGCACCGCGCAGCAGGGATTTAGCACGAGGGGTTAACGTGGAAACTATTTCCTCATACAACACTGTGGAGGAAATATCACATTTGGCCGTCTAGATATCTGCATTTCACAGTAATCGCATGCTTCATTTTTCTCACTTGCATATCGAGGGGGCCAAATCGGAGGCGCATAGGTGTAAAAGCAACGCGAGGTGGGACTCGAGCGTCAGAGACTGCTGTGAATTTAACAGAAAAAAAAGTGAAGGGTGGAACAGTGAAAGGGAGATTATTATTTTTTCTTCTTCCAGTTCCCGAAAGGTCAGTCGCTCTTTCACAGCGAACTGAATGGACCGAGCGCTCGAACGGAGCGAGGCTGTACGGCCGCAGTCAAAAAAAAGATAAGACGCGTTTGACGGTACAGTAGCGGAAGTTTGATGAGAGACGAATCCGATAAAGCAGATTACATACACGGAGCAGTGCTGACGTCAACGTACACGGCCAGAAGTTACATCACAGTTACATCACATCATCAATGAGTATGTATGGAAAACAGATCAATCACACACACAATCATCAGCGTAGAAGAAGAAGAAAAACATAATAAACTGTGCTGGCAAATACGATTTGTTCCTCATATCTGATCAGGACCGAATGTTTTTTTTGGTGATGAGGTTGTTGTTTTTTTTTCGTGAGCACTTTTTCCTTCTTTGTGCGGGTGTGAGCACAGACAGTGTTGTCTGCTGCACAGATTGCAAAGGCTTCTGGGACGCACTTGTGATTTAATTGAGGCGGTTTCAATGTAGCCGACGCTGACAGCGTGGGCGAGCGATCCGTTAGCATGTGTGTTTTTCTCTTATCCATTTAAAAAAAAAAAAAAAACGTACTTAGCAATATTTTGTTTTTTTGAACAATCGTTAATCTGGTAAAAAAAAAAAATAAGAAAAGGATGATTACGTGGCAACTCCAACACATTCCTGCAGAAATGCTTGAATGAGTTCACACCAAACTATCCATTTGGGATTGAAATATTCTACTGTGTGTGTGTTTTTTTTGTAGGTGACTTTCACCAAGCGCAAGTTCGGTCTGATGAAGAAGGCGTACGAGCTGAGCGTGCTGTGCGACTGCGAGATCGCCCTCATCATCTTCAACAGCACCAACCGCCTGTTCCAGTACGCCAGCACGGACATGGACAAAGTGCTGCTCAAGTACACCGAGTACAGCGAGCCGCACGAGAGCCGCACCAACACGGACATACTGGAGGTCATTGTGATGTCAGAGGAAGCGTCCGCGCGACCTGCAGGCTGCAGCAGAGCGTTGTGTTAGAGAATCCTTCGTGATGTCGCTTTACTAAATCTTCCTTTTCCCCCCCGCGCGCGTCCCGCTGTGTTTCAGACTCTGCGCAGGAAAGGCCTCGGCCTGGAAGGCGTGGAGCTCGACAGCGAGGAGAGCATGCAGGTGGCGGCGGAGAAGTATCCCGTCGGAGAGGGGATGGACCTCTCGCTGGCTCGCCAGCGCTTCTACGTCAGTAACCACGCAAGCACGAGCACACACATACACACACAAGCACAAGCATGCACGCACACACAAGCACACGCACACGCAAGCACAAGCATGCACACACACACACACACACGCACACGCAAGCACGAACACACACACAAGCACAAGCGCGCACACAAAACACACACACACCCGTACTGTCGTGCATCCATCGCACACTCACTCACAAGCACACACACACATATGAGCAAACGCAGACACAGACACATACACACACACACCTTTGCTGTTGTGCTTCCACTACACACACACACACACACACACATACACACAAGAACACAATCACACACAGACACACACACACATCGCTACTGTAGTGCCTTCACTACACACACACACCTCTGCTGTCGTGCATCCATCGCACACTCACACACACGCACACACACGCATGAGCAAACGCAGACACATACACACACACACACCGCTACTGTCATGCATCCACACACACACACACACACACACACACACACACACACACACACACACACACACACACACACACACACACCATGTGGATTCTCCTGATTCTCCTCATCTTCATGAATTCAGAACAAAACCACCAGCCATTCCTTCGCTTCCTGACAGTTTCCTGGACTCTAACCCTCGCGCTGTGACTCCTCCCCTCAGGCGCCGTCCCTCCTCTCCCCGGAGGCCCAGTTCCTGGTGTCTTCGGGCTGCGAGAACGGCTTCCCCAACTCCTCCGGGCCGAACATGGCGTCCCACAGAGCCCCGGGCTTCAAGTCTCTGGGCTCCAGACCCGGCTCTGCCGGCCCGGCTGCGCCTCACGCACACACCGCCTTCATGTCCCCACACTCAGGTGAGCGCACCTGTAGGAAACAAAGGTCCTCCACGGCTGCTTAATGGTCTTTATACTCTGTCGCAGTACCACCATTTGACTTGCAAATGATGATGCTGCAACACAAAATGGACATTATTATTATTTTTTTTTTTAAAAGATAAATGATTGCTGGCATTGAATAAAAACTCTCCTCTGGTGAACAGCTTTTCAAACACACCAGCGGTTTGCAACTGTCCCTTTACAAAGTAGCAATAGCTTTAAAATATGTCAACATGTGTTGCCTTATTGAGAGAATATAATCCATGATAATCCATTAAATATTGTTCAATTTAGGTTCTCTCTAAACGCTCTCTGCACACTTCACACAGTGTAGATTCCACCTTCTGTGCAGCTGGCTGTGAACTCACAGGAAGTGTGTGTCTGCAAGCGCGTGTGTGTGTGTGTGTGTGTGTGTGTGTGGGTGAGCGCACTCACCCACACACACACATGCACTCGGTTTTGTGAAACTGTCCCTCCACCGGCGTGAACAGCGGCGGTAACCCGCTCTGTGGTTTTTGTACAGAACGCATCACACCTGCCAGTCTTGCCTCTTCTGCAGTATTTCGCTCCTCTCTGATGTTTCTGACATCACCGACCGCCGTCGGGATTTTCTAATAGTTGCTTTTGATTCGTGGGATCGGTTCAAAAGCGTCGTCCATTGCTCTAGCGATCAGATAGCGAGGGGGAAACCTGAAAGAAGAAGTTCATTTTGTATCTCACTTGTGCACAGAAACAGAGAGAGAGAGAGAGAGAGGTGGGAAAAAATGTATCACACAGAATAAATTATCCCTCCGTGACTGAAACAAGCTCACATCTCTTTTCACTTCCTGCTCCTCTCTTCTTTTGCTTCTTTTGCTTTTTTTTCCGCTGCGTAGGCATCGGCTACTCCGTGTTCTCCCACGGCAACCTGAATCGAGCTCTGGAGATGAAGAGCCCCCCTCCTCTGAACCTGGGCAGCGAGACCCTGCGGGGAGGGGAGGCCGTGAATCAGGGCATGGGGCCCTCGCGCGCTAACCAGAGCTCTGCTGTAAGTAGCCGCCGCTACATGGCGTTAGCTTCAACTGCAATGTGTCACACGTCTCGCGCACGCTCTTACAGTCATGTTTTTATGCGTGGAACGATGTCGCTGACCGTGTGACTGTTGCTCTTTCCCGGTTCCCCAGAGGGGGGTCTTGTACCAGGGCCTGCACAGCGGCAGCTCCATGGTAGCCATGGGCAAGGCCGGCCTGCTGGGCCACAGCCTGGGAGGCTACGGCCTCCCGTCACCCGGGGCCTCCGGTGCGTCCGCCGTCCACCATCTTGTCCGGCGGCGGTGGTTGCTTTCTCGCTGAGGGTTCGATAGAGAGGATCGATTGGGATCCAGCAGCAGCTATTAGCTTAGCTTACACTGTAGAAAAGAAAAGAAAATGTTCATAAAGAGTCAAATGACTTGCCAAACAAAAACCTTTAAATTAAGGTAAAAGATCTTACTTCAAATAAAAGACGAAAACCATAAATTAACGGACGTTTTCATTAAAGGTTCTGCAGTGAAAAACTGTTATTTTACAGATTTTTCTACACCTTCAATAAAGTGATTAAAGTTCTTCAGAGAAATACTGCTATTTTGCAATTTTTTTCTGAATTTTTACGATCAAACACCTTCAATGAAGGACCTACATGAATTTGTTTGTAATTTAATTCAGAAAGGAGTACAAATACAGTATAAAAAATACAGCATTTTTTCGATAAAAAAATGTAGCATGATAATTAAATGAACAGTCGGGTTGTTAATTTACAGATAATGTCTGTAATTTTACAGAGTTTTGAATAAAATTAAAAAAACAGAAAACTACTGTAAAAACAGTTGTTTTCCATAGAATTTTATGGATTTTTTTTACAGTGTAGCTTCTATTAGTTTCACACAAAGACCAAATAAACACGATAAATACTCCTGCACAGAACTCCTGCTCATGTGGATGAAAGGAGCAAGATAAAACATGTTCATTGAATGTTAGTTTTAGAGCTAGGTTAGCTGTTTCCAGTCTTTGTGCTAAGCTAAGCTAACCAGCTGCTGGATTCATGTGAGTATGTTCTAACCCTCCGCAAGAAAGCAAACCGGTCCAGCTGTCGTGTTTTTGTGAAGACAAGCCGTCCGATCATTATTAAAATCTGTGTGTCTTCCTCATCTTTTGATGAATATCTTTCTCTCTCCAGAGTACAGCCAACCTGGTTTTTATCACTCTGTTAGTCTGCAGCGAGGAGCAGTGAACCCCTGGCAGCAAGCGCAGCCGCCTCAGGACCCCCAAGGGCCTCACATGAGTCCAGGGTGAGGATGTTAATGTGTGATATGGGACCTCTGCGAGGATGAATTATGGCAGGAAAGTGAATTTGCACTCAAGTCTTTTGCTCCGGGGAGGATTTTATTTTACCATCGGTGCAACACAAAAATGACACACATTACATTTTGTATAAATGAAAACAACGTGATACAACTGTCAGCCCAAAGCGAGAAGTGACAGCATCAGAATGCAAAACTATAAACAGTAAGACAAAAATAAATATATTTCTTTAGTTTTGGCTTTATATATATATTTATGTATATATATATATATATATATATATATATATATATATATATATATATATATATATATATATATATGTATATATATATGTGTTTATATATATATATATGTATATATATATGTATATATATTAAACTAATTATATTATATTATATATATATTATATTAAAACAAAAGGATAAGAAATACAACAGAATGTATTAAAGAAAAAAGATGAATAAAACAAGAAAATTGTATTTATATTTATTTTATTGGTAGTAATACAATTATATTTAAAAAAAGAAAGTGAAATATTAATTACATAAAAGAATAATAAAATACAAGTTAAAAATCAATATCAAATAGAAACAAAGAAAATAAGAGAAAGAATATAATAAATAATATAAAAGAGGAAAAGTACGTGAATCCATAATACATGAGACAAGTGAAAAGATATATGCAAAATAAATAATTTAATGATAATAACATCATTTTGGTGTTTTTTATCAAAATTAAAAATACATTTAAACTCCATGAACTTCTGATCAAGCTGCACACACAAAGTTGAAGCGTCTCTCTTGACTTGTCGTTCCCAGGATGTCCACCGGAGGGTGCTCCTTCCCCTCCCAATCCTGCTCCTCGACCTCTCCACAGATGCCCTCCCTCAACCTCAGCATCAAACTGGAGCGCAGCTCCCCGGAGCGCATGGCCTCGCCCGTCTCCCCTCCCCTGCGCCACCTCGGGCAGCGCTCTCCAATGAGCAACCCCGACTCCTCTCGCCGGACCCCCGCGGAGGCCCGGCCCGCCGACGAGGCCAAGGACTTTCCCAAAGCCCGCTACCCGCAAGACGAGGAGGAGGAGGGAGGGCAGCCGCTCAGGCAGCTGGAGATAAGTGATGGGTGGCAGAGGTAACTCTAACACCATGGCCCATACAAGCAGCTATCTTCCATCCAAACCACACACACACAAACACACACATATATAACGCAGGAAATAGCGAGATGGCGGTGGATTTGTCCCCGTCGTCCCCAGAGAGGAACGCCTCTCTTTGTCTCCTCACACACAGAGCTGGTCTCTCCAGAGGTTTTCCTCTGCATCCCTTTGGAGGAGACGGAGACGCACAGACGTTTTCTTTTTGTTTGGTTAGGTTTAGTTTGTACGTGCGGTGGCGCTAATGTGAAAATACGGTATGAAAGTGTGTTGTTTTTTTGTTTGTCGCTCGGTTGAAGCGTCGCTGCGGCGGCACATCGAGGACCAGCCGACTTCCTTTCCAAAGCAGCAACGCCGCCTCACGTGCATATTTGGCACATTTGGCTCTCCCAGTGGAGAAATGACCCGTTTTTTTTCTGTGTGAATGTTACAGTGAAAAAGCAAACGTCAGATGGAGAATGAGTCATCACACCTTGACACCGTGTGCCCCTCCTGTTACAGACGCTTTCATGTTTTAGCCTCTTTAGCCCCTGAGCCATCGGCTCTACCCATAAAAAACTGTTACCTCCCATCACTGGAGCCTCGGCCTTTTTTTTTTCAAATACACTTTTAAAGACATTTTAAAGGATGGATTCACATTTTAGGACACTGAAAAGAGTTTTTGAGCACTTTCTGTCCATAATTGCAGCGATATGCCTTCATAGTGATATTCTAATGTAAGCAATGAGGGACTAAATCCACACTATGCAGCCCAGAGTGAAGCTAATTGGAGGTTTGTTTTTAGTACTGAATTCCTACTTTGCGTTTGCCCGCACAGCGTTTCATTGCATCAGCGGAGGAGAAGTGGAAGGATTACTGAGAGGCCCCCTTGGGCCCTCTTTGTCCAGTGTCCCCAAAGTGTCAGGGGCCTTGACTGACAAAATGTCCCTCAAAGAGACAGGAACCAAACCAGGAAGAGACTCAAAACGACCTCGAAGAAATGCAGCAGCGAGATCACAAAGAGACACATTGCTCCTTCAAAGAGACACAAAATGATTAAAGAGACATAACAGGAACCACAAAGAGACACAAAACTACTTTTAGAAGACTCAAAACAATATAGAGAGACTGTGTGTCACGCTCCTGTGTATGTCAGTTCCTCGGTTCGAGCACAATCTCATAAAGCATAACACAATCCCTCAGTAGTTTTGAACTTAAAATACCGCAATTTTGCAAGATGTCCGCTTGATTTGTCTCAGATTGTTTTATCATATAAAACTCCAGATTTATTACAAAAAATGCATTTTTACACAGGACGACCCCTCTACGTCTTACTGTACATCTACTTTACATTATCTCTGTTTTAAAGTAAAGTATTTTATGACAGATTTCAAATGAAATATGAACATATCCTTTAAAATGCTGGGCGTCAGTGTCTCTCAGGGACTTGGATGATGTTTGAAAATGGCTTTTTTCTGCTTGTTTGTTAGATTGTAACTGTGCATAAGCTCAGCTTAACTTGTATTTTTTTTCTCCAAATAATGTTACTTTCTTTTTTCAATTATTATTTTTTTATACTTCACCCCGTCAATAAAGTCCCGACAGTCTACAAGTGAAGATCAAAGTGTTTGAATATCATTTTTAAAGCAATCAAATGCTGCAAAAAAAAGCCAAAGACATGGTGTGTGTGTCTGACATTTATTTAGTAGCTGCATATTGTAGGCATAGTTCAGCTTTACAGACATGACTGTCTTATGATATTTATAATATATGAGTCACCGTGCAATGAACAAATTCATTAAATAGTTCATAAACAAAAACCCCACTTTTTTAAATTGAGGAATGTTTGGTTTTCATTATATCTGTACATGTTCTTTGCTCTGTATTTTTGTGCACTGTTTTAATATTTTAGTTTTGCATCTTCAACTTTTTGTTCTGCAAATGACATCATATACTCAGAATTTGGGGTTTTGAATGAATTTCCACCGACTGTCCACAAGGGGGCATTTTATTTTTACAATATTGTGGTTCTCCCAGCCATAACTATTAGTTATTAATAATCTAATGAGTCTCTGTGAGCGGACTCGGTTCACCCTGAAGACGAGCAGCCGACTCTTCCTCACAAACTCTTCAACGCTCAAGGGCTGCTGGGGAATTTGCTCTTTTTTTTCATTTTTTAAATGCAGTTACGTGGATTATTAATATCAGCATGAAGAACTAAATGATCAGTATTCTGATGTTTTTGGGGGTTGAGTTTTTTTTAAATATATATATATATATATATATATATATATATATGTATATATATATATGTATATATATATATATATATGTATATATATGTATATATATATATATATATGTATATATATATATATGTATATATATATATATATATATATATATATATATATATATATATATATATATATATATATATGTATATATAGATATATATATATATATGTGTGTGTTTGCTGAATGCTTCACTAACAGGACAAAGACAGATTTCTATTTGACATTTGTTGTGATTCCTTTGAAATAAAAATAAAAAACGGTTTGCTTTGTACGGCGGCCTCGCTCTGCTTTTTATTTCATACAAAGGACATTTACACTAAAGAAATGTGACTGTTTTCTAGTTTCAAGACAGATAAAATCCGCTGTGTGGCTATCAAAGCTTCCATGTGTCCATTTATTTCATCTCATCCTCCGCTGCGTCGTATCCTGACTCCCTCACTATCGTGTCAGGAGGCCACCAAAAACCAAAGGAACAAGAAGGGCCCACCTAAAACCTTTATGTCTTCAAATACATATATAAATATATATATATATAAATATACATAACATCCGGCACAGAAAAAAGGCTGGTTTGTCTCCCAGTATGCTCCCACTCTGTGGTCTCCCCTCCCTGAAGGACAAGAGGCTCACTGGGGGTCATGTCTGGTCTGCTCCCCTGAGACCGGACCGGCCCAGTCTGCAGGGCGCGTCTGGGACCTGCACACACACACACACACACACACCTCCTCCTCCTTCTCCTCCCCCGCCCGGAGGACTCCAAGCACAGATGCACATAATTAACGTGATTATATAGATACGTCTCCTCACCGGCTCAGGTCCATGAAGAACATCCCTGAAACTCAAACTCCTCTTTCAGGTCGTGCAGTAACTTTGAAATACTTTTCCTGAACATTGTTCCCTGAACAATGCATATGAGCTTACTTATGATGCATCATAAACTGCTTGTAGCACTGTTTAAAAGCACTCAAAAATATTCTTCATACTTACACTATAGTATACTACAGATATCAGAACACGTTATAAATGTTAATACAATCAAGTTTCATCATTTTTTAATGCACTAAATTATAGTTTATTCTAATTCCTAATAGATTATCTTTTTTACAATGTATTATAACATGCATATTAATCACTTCAAGTGGTCACTGTTTGCTTTACGTGAGTAAAACAATAGCAGCAATCATGAAGTATCCTGATACTTGACTATTAAGTCATTATGCTTTAAAATGAGTGCTAAACATTATACACCGCTATAAGCAAATACCACATTTTAAGCTTGTTTAAAATGCATTATAAATACAAAAAGTGTTTTTTAAATGATGACAAAATGTGATGCTATTTATACACGACACTCCAATGCTAAATCTGAAACAGGCGTAATAGATGGGATGTCAGATTATGAACTGGTTCCCTCCCAAATGTCTTCAGGTCGTGACTGAAGTCCTCCAGTGAAGAGAGACCGCCCAGTGGCCCCGCCCCCTGCTCACACTGGAGGACCTTTGTGGCTTTTGATTGGACGTGGAAGTCAAACGGTATCGCCGATAAATCATTTGGACTTTCAGACAAAGAGCCTCTGCAGAAAGGTCACGTTCCAGGACTGTTGATGCGAAGCCGAATGTTTTTCATAATGTCACGAAGCCACTGAATCGAGTTTGAACGAGTTCCTGTTGAGCAAGTTGAGCATCCACAGATATTTCTTCCCAGACTCCTCAGGGGCGTCGGGTTCATAGTAATTATCAGTGATTAAAAAATGATCTTCTCAGGAGGTTTGGTGGGGGGGGGGGTCAGGGGTCACGGCCCTTCATTGTCATGCACGATGCCTTTTGTCAACCGGAGCGCCGACTTCTTTAGAAGGAAATGTTTCAATCGGCCGTATCTCCCACGCTCCTCGAAGGGAACATCAGACTGAAAATAATAAATGGTTTATTGAGCCACACAAACAAAAACGTTCAGGTTACAGCCAAAAGTGTTGCACACCATGCATTCAGGAAAGAAATCTCAACAAAAGACAAAAGAAAAGTTTTACATGTGAAGTTCACAGTACAATGATTTCAGAGCATTCAATTCATATATACCATCTAAAAAAAAATCTGAAATTGCCAGAAAAAAAACAAATGTTCAGCATCTGTCTTTTTTTTAAAATAACAAAAAAGTTATTCCAGGCAACGTTTCATAAATAAATAAATAAAATCCACAGACAAAAAACTCAAAGATTAAACACACACGTAGTTGGCAATAAAAACAGCAACAACAAAAAACTGATAATTAAGACACTGCAACTAAAATTGTTGCCAGCGAGTAGTGTTTGAAAAACAAAAGAAGAGGAAAAAACAGAAATGGGTTTAAAGTCTTAAATTTCATCCGTTAACGGATTCCATTCTTTTCTCAATACGTTTGATTCGGGAGAGAAAGGAGATTTTAAAATCGACTCAAAAATCCCTGACCTCCTCAAGGCACTTGGGAACACTGAAGGAAACTCTCGGGATGAAAGCAACGACAACAGTCGTCGGCCGACACGCAGCCGGACTCGGATCTGAGCTCTACACGCTGTTCAGCAATCAAAAAACGTTAAAACTAGATCACAAATAAAACATTTAGCACTCTTGAATCGGTTCCTTGAGGGGGACAAAGTGTCCCTCGCAAAAATAAAACACATCTTATCTACACAGGGAGGAAGTACTAATACACACACACCCCGGTACCAATTAAACATCTTAAAATGCAGCATTTGACAATGTTCTTCTTCAGAAGTCTTCAGGTTACATTAGGCATAGATACATATCAAACGTTCATGTTGAAATAGCTGGAAGATGGAGGGGTCTGTGTCATGAAGTGACATCTTTGGGTTCAGCTGATCCCGGATCACAGAGCCGGCTCTCTTTTTTAACCAAAATTGTTGATTTTAAGTGGATCCCTCATAATAGTTTGTTCACAATGTGACAAAAATAAAAGTAACAGAGCATCACTTTTCTAGTTTGCTGAACATACAGTAACTTATCGAAAATACCTAATACTTCTTAAACTTATCTATGCCCACTAAAGGAAAATATTTCACCTATTTCTAAAGCTTCTTGTGTAATTATACTGAATATCACCTTTTAACACCACAAAAAAACTAATTTCTGTGTGAATATATATCTGTATCTCTGTATTATTAAGTAAGAGCACCCGTAGCTGCAACAACCAGCTTTATGACACCGGCTATCAGAAGGTAACCCCAACGAGAGCCAGACTGAGTTGATCTCACTTTGTGATACAGACCCCGGTCCTCTCTGTACATTTGTGTAGCCTGCTGGTCACAACAAGCCACGAGGGCAACAAGGTAGTCAATATTGCAACAACACCGTGTCCATCGCCTGCATCCTCTCAAATAAAACATAATAATAAAACATGATCAAACCCTTCTGTTACAGCCACCAACAAGGTGCATTCTGTCAGTAGCTGTGTGTTTTGGATTAAACGTCCCCTCTGCAAAGCCTGCAGACAGCAGAGGGCTGTGGCCGCGCCGCAGGTGTAATGATAACACTGTGGCGCTCCCTCCGGCTCCCTCGGTTAGTTCTGCATGAGGTACTGGTGGAAGTAGATACCGAACAGAGAGCTGATGAGCTGGCAGGCGGCCACCCACCACGTCAGGAAGGCGAAGAGACCTCGCAGGAAGAGCGGCGTGAGGACGGAGCGCAGCGAGGTGAAGCCCTCCAGCAGGCGCGCCACCGTGGCCTGGATGTCCTCCTCCATGTCCTCCATGCCCTCTTCGTCTTCGTCGAGGCCTCCGGGCAGCACGGGCGCCGCGGTGGGCAGCACTAGCGCCGGCGTCACCCCGGGGGGCTGTTCCACGCCGGTGCCCCAGGAGAAGTTCCCTACGAGACCGGTAGAGATCAGGCTATGTTTAGATTTTAACCACTTAACTTAAAAAAAGGAACAAAGTAGGGCATCGAAAGAAACCATTTCCTGTGATGTTTCAACGACATTTGACATTTACAACGGATGCGTCTGATATTTAATGCCACCGGGGCATCAATAATCGTGAGAAATTTGCTTTAACGCTCTTATATCGGTCTGTATTTGTAGCCTCAGCCAGCAGCACATTGTTCCTAATCCACGTGTTAAAACACAAATTGTATATGAGGTTATAAACAGGACTATTTTTTGGCGAGAAGCAGCTGCCATTCCCCCTTTTCCAGAGTTTATGCCAAGCTAAACGTGTGGGCTACTGGCTGTAGCTTCATATTCAACAGACCGCTATGAGCGTGGTATTGATCTTCTCCAACTCGCCATAAGAGAGCGATTACACATATTTCCCCAAATGTTCAACGATTCCCGAAAATTTATAACACATAAAGATCCGATGTTCCTCTCATGCAGCGCTCGTGATGGTGGCTCTTTACATACCTAGTGCCTTGAGTGCCAGTGTGGAGAAGAGGATGAGAAACACGGGAACCAGATACTGAAGAGTAATTACGGTCAAGTAGCAAAAGATACGAGTGACCTGAAAAACACCAGATTTATTCTCAGTGAACATTTCAGCCGTTTTCACATTTCCACTTCCCAGTTAACCTTCTCTTTATATATATATATATATATATTAAAAAAAAAAGAAAATCTGAATTCAAAAGGTTTTTCCGAGCTGAAGTCCTTCGTTAATTTATCTGACCTTTCTCTGAATGTCGATAGCGGCGATACGCCCCGCCTCCTTCTTCATCTGCTCCACCCACTTCTGAGCCAGATTGAGGTAGGCCTGCATGTGGTAGCGGGTCAGTAACAGCCGCAGCGCACACGAGCCCACGATGATCCACAGGCGCACGCTGTCAAAGGTTTCGCTGGAGACTCTGCAAGCGTCAGAATTTAAAAAGGATCAGGAAAAAAAAGTCGAGTGTGCCGGCTAGAAGACATCTTGCGTTAGTTAGGATTGTTTCCGTCTGGAGAATTGAGCGATTAGTTGGAGTGGATATAATAAGCAAACATGTACGTGCACTCACATTGTTATTGAGGTCTTTCCCACAGGTGCGTTGGCCAGGAAGTCCCTCGCAATGGGTTTCACCCACAGAATCAACACGATGACTGGAGAGAGGAAACTCATGTGCAGCAGAATCCTGCAGGAAACACAAGAGACATCAAAATGAGACAAATACTGCTCGCGTAATGTTTGTATTAAGACACGGAGTACTTGTGAGGGTTTGCTGCTGCGAAAGCATCCGTTCTTACTGGATGAGCGGGCGGTCGGAGTTTATCTGCACGGCATCCAGATGCGTCTGAGCCAGTCGCAGGCCGGGGAAGGCCAGCAGAGCGCCGATGTACGCACAGAAGACCGCCAGACCGAGCTTCACGGTCAGCTTGGTCACTGGGATTCTGAAGGGAGCCAGAACAACAAACAAACGTGATGCTGCGTCTCGCACAAATATTTGTCAGGTAAATTCTGTCGTTTCTGACTCGCACACGCTATTTACCCGAGGCGGTGTTGTGCACCGCCAGTCGGTATTAAATTAACAACTTGTCTTTGCAGGACGGGATACTTACGACCAGTCAGCGTAGCCCTGCTGTTTGGCAAAGACCTCCAAGTTATCAAAGAGGCTGGAAAAGCCAGACTCCAGGCCGAACTCCAGGTAGTCCTCTCTGACCACAAGAACCAACATGGCCACGAGTAGAGACAGGAAGCCAAAGGCAAGGCACACAGAGCGCTCGCCGCCCTCTTCAGACAGGAAGTAGTGGCTCATGAGCATGTGAAGGGTCTTTCTGAGGGCTGTGGGTTAAATTTAAATAACGAAAGGAGGAAAAAGTAGCACTGTACCTTTGTTTTATTGACTAGTTTTAAAATATCAAAAGTATTTTAAATATAACTTTTTACCATTTGCAAACGACCTGATAATAAGTCGTCACAATTATGCAAATGCACTTGATGCGTCATCATGTTTGTACATTTTTCATTAAAAAGTGAGAGAGAAATTGTTCAGAGACAGATCTCTCTAAGTGACTTTACAGTGGAAGGATACACACTGAAGACAACAGTCAAGACACACCAGATGGCTCCAAGATTGACCTCTTTGCTGGCGTCCACCATACAGCAATAACCTTCAGTGAACAGGAAGACACCCGTTGCATAGACGGCGAAATCTATCAGCCACTGGTACTCCAGGAAGAAACGCAGCACTGAAAGTAGAAACCAGATAAAGAATATATTAGAAGGCTCAGAATCTCTACTTGTTAATCTAAACTATGATCCACAATTGGTTATCAAGCAGGGACTATGAAAAAAAAAAATACTGTAAACGCATTGCAAGTGAATAGCTGCGCTTGAGCAGTGTTTGTACATGAACAATGTCAGCGTGATATGGATAACGTAGTGTTTAATTACCAAGTGCGTCAAGAGCGTTGATTGGAGCTTTCTCCAGGTGAAGGTCGATGTCTTTGGGCACAGTGAGAGGCTTTGTCTCCCCGTTCTGTCTCCTAGAAATCAAACAAAAGAAGACACTTGACCGTGTTAGAAAAACAAAACAAATCAAGACGTACCTGCTGTTATTGACTTTTAAAAGAAGAAAACGTGGCCCTTTTTTTTGGAAGTAAAGTACAGTGTTGGCAACAAAAAGGCATAACTCTCCAGCTTCATTTCTGGGAGTGCATGGATCTAGAAATAAGTAATAATTTCCTCAATGATTTACTTAGTTGTGACTCCTTTCTTTTTCATCAGACTCTTCCTCAACTCTCACCTGTCTCTCTTGGTCTGTTTGGGCATCTGCTTCCCTGCCAGTGCACACAGCTCTCCCTCCGACGGGTGCTTGAACCGGAACAAACTGAAAAGAACGACAGGCACATGTATGCATGCATGCATACATGCATACATACATACATGTATACAGAGCACATTATGCGCTTGCATAATGTCATTGTAAAGGTTATCCTACCTGCCATTGCAGAGGAGCCAGCGTGCAAACGAGCAATGTGGAGCCATCCTCTGCATGATGCTGGCTGCCAGCAAGCTGACCACCAGCTGGATTCCCATCAGCGCCTGTCAGAGCAAACACACACACACACACACACACACACACACACACACACACACACACGTCTGAGTGTTAGATCTAACTCTAAAACACACCATTTTGGACATGAAAACACACGTTATGTGTCAGCATGTCATTGCGCCGGACACGATCATAGAGTAAAGGTGCCTGGTCTAACAGTCGTGACAGTCAGTCACGCTGACTCGGCAGAAAAGACCCAAGAAAGTTCCAAGACCAGGCCAGTTTTTGCCAAACTACAAGGCGAGTTCCTCCTCACATTACAGGCTGCGGTAGAAGTCAAGTCACACACATACCGTGCTAACACAGCTAACAGCAATACACAGCATGAACTAAATCCAACAACATTTTTTTTTTAAACACGGGGTGTGTTAAAAGCTCCTGCCAAATGAATGAAAGTTTAGCAAATGGCTATCGTGCTAAATTTAGTTGAACTCCGACACCTGTCAGCGCTGCTGCACACGTTAGCTAGCTAGCTAGCGTTAGCACACCAGCTCTAATGAAACCCGAATTGGCGCAGAAAACAACCCAAAAACGATGTTTACAACAGGCTGTGTGGGCTGGTGACGTCCCGCCTTGCGTACTGGCGTGGCGTGGATTCACTTACCATCTCTTTCCTCGAAAGAAAGACGCGGTTAGAACCAGAAAAAGCTGCTGCCGAGAGCTGCTACACATGCAGGAAAGTCTTGACAGCTGAACCAACTGGCACGTGAAACAGCTGAATGTCCCGGATGTGGTAGTAGCAGCGGAGTCAAACGCTGCCTTCGCGTGCTCCCTAGAAGTTTGTAAATTAGAATACTATAATTCTTTATACAACAATTGCACATATAGAAATTCAAACAGTCGTTAAGAACCTGAAATACATTATATAAATACATGTAAACTTATAATCCAGGAGGAAAATAGCTGATAATAAAGAATAGACTGAAAATAATATTTAAATAAATAAAAAAGGGGACGTAAATTGAAAAAAGTCCAAACTACGCAGTGGTCAGTGAACGCCTGGTCGTCCACCGTACCACTGTCTGATGTTATCGGGAAATCATTTCACATTTCTGACAGTGACCTTCAATTTATTCAACACATTTTGGCTTGTGAAGTGAAATGCAAATTAAATGCAAATTGTTTAGAGTATAAAAAAGAAATAGCAGGCCTAATAGAAGCCTCACTAATGGTAGCCTACTTTTTTTTAAATCGTGAATACGCTTTTGTTTTCGATTGACAGTATTAACTATGTTGATCTTTTTGACCTTGTTTTCATAGGCTGTTGAAATCAAAGCAGCACATTGAAAGGACATGTTAACATCTCTCAACACTTGACTGACATTTTTTTTAAATATGAAAGAGAGGAGTTGATCAAGAAAAAATACTGTACATTTATTGTTGCACTCTCTGCAATTACTTGCTCCGTTTTGTGTATTTCTGTTTAATATTCCCCTGAAAAGATGCAAAAATGTACCATTATCCAAACATTAGACAGCAAAATACAGTCATGTCTTGTGCTGTCTGTTGCAAAGATGCATATACAATATTTATCTGAAAGCATTAGGCAATAGCAGCCACAGAAGAAAAAGGTGCTCTCATTGACTCATATACAGACTGAAAAATAGTAATATGCTATTTAAAATAGTAATTTAAAATACATTATTTCCCCACAATATTACCGTTGGACGTATACAGTTTGTCTGAAAAAATGTTGAGCAGACAAGTGTACAAGTTAAGATGTATTCCCTGCTAAATAAAGAAACCGTGGAGAAATATATATTAATGTATCCAGCTGAGCAGCTTTAATTTCCCCAACAAGCTCCCACTCCTCATCTGTAATTAAAATGTAAAATGTTATCCGTCTTAGTTCCTTGTTCTTCCTCAATACCCCTGAACACCTCCGTGAGATCCTCCTAATGATAATCTCCATGTTTCATGCTTTCGCCATCATGTATTTTAACATTTCATTGGATGGAAACAAACATTATGCAAATGGTGAAGCTTAAAGTCTCAGATATGCTTCTGTTACTCTTTGGCATTAAAACACACAGACACCAGAGAGAGAGAGAGAGAGGAAGCGGGGATTTTGCTCTAATCATGAACTAAAGTGTTATTTTTCCATTTAAAAATACTTTATCATACCGACATCGTTATCTTCAAGCCCGTTGACAAAGTACATAACTTAGGTAATGTGTTTTATGTATTATGTTTGATCTCTTGGCCTCAGATTATTATCAACCACGAGGTGTTGAAGGCCCACAGCGCTGTCTGCACCGATGCATCCTCCGTGTGTGGTATGCTCGGTCACTCAGGATGAGAATGATTGTCCAAACACACACAAACACACACACACACTCTGGCCTGCACATGCATTATAATGTCAGCTCATCCTCTGTGAAGCGGAGGCCCATGTGCCCCCAACAGTGCGGGGTGTTTCCAGCAGCACGCCCTCCAAAAGATCTCTTTCCAAAAAAAAAAAAAAACAACTATTCACCACATTCAAATCCGTGTTTAGCATGTGCGTCCATGTTGTTTTGGGTGGTCTGCAGAAGTTGATTGAATCCCCACATTCTGCTAATTGTCGGCAGCCCTTCTGCTGAAGATGTGTCTGATCCTTTGCCCCGCGTGAATTTGCGCACATAGAGCATGACATTTCAATGAGGGCTGTGAATTCGATCAAATGGAGCTTTGTGCGATGAAGCATCAGCCTCTCCGGTGGGCATGCGTGTGTCTGCGCCAGCGGGCAGGCGTCTGTAAACATGTATCACATCAAATTGGTTGTTCGGCTCAATATTAAACTCTGTGTGGTTGAGCCTTTGCCCCGAGGCAATTAGCTCGTGCCTTTCTGAGCAAGGGGAGGGGGGAAATGGAGCGATCACGTTTTAATTACATTTCTGCACATTACCTCGACATAAGTAAAGGTGCATGCTTATGCATCTCTTGCTGCTGCTGAACATTAAATATGTAGGACCGGATGTGCTCAAAGGTCATGTTCGAGTCAATGTACTGTCTCTTCACCCCCTTATCTGTTAAAATATACATCAAGAAGTCTGTTTAGTCTAGTGTCCGACACCACGTGTCTCAAAGTATGGTTTTGTTGCCTCAACCTAACTTTTGTTTTCTTAAATAACGCCGTACCCACGAAAAAATAGTTGTTCCAAACGACAGCAAAAAGACGGACAATTCTGGTCCCTGCACCCAAAAGCAAGTCCAAGTCATGTTCCAAGTCTTTGAGGGGCAAGTCCAAATTCAATCTGTAAAGGACACATCTTAACTCAAGTCTGGAGTTTTGGAAGGGCGATGCCAAGTCTCAAGTCTTTGAGGGGCAAATGCAAGACAAGTCTTAGGTTTTTGGAGGAAAAGTCCAAGTCTCAAGTCTTTCAGGGGTAGTCCAAGTCAAGTTTTAAGTCTGTGATGGGGGAGTCCAAGATGAAGTCTCAAGTTTTTGAAGTCCAAGTCAAGTCTTTGAGAGGCAAGTCAAGGTCAAGACTCAGTTCTTTGACCTCGAGTTCAAGTCAAGTCTCAAGCCGTTAAGTCACCGGTCAATGTATATGTGTGACTGACCTGCAGCTTAAGTCCAAGTCTCAAGTCCTAGTCCCTATCTCTGGTATTGACTGATATGACGAATCAGAACTTTTGAGAACTTCATGACCTTGTTACATCTTGCAACGTAAAGAGATCTCTGTTGTTTCATTCCCCGCCATTACATCCTACTTTTTTTGTGAATGCCAGCATTTGACAAGCAGCGAAAATACACAGAAGTAAATTGTACAGTCTGTACATTTGCCCGACATCTCCGGCATTAAACTGTCAGTCGCACTGTGAGAAGAAACGTCTCTCTCTGGGTGGAAAAACACTTCCATAATCATCATCTTTGACACAAATGCTAATCCCTCCGCCATGTTAGCCATCTGTGGCTGAAGTGGCGGGGCCAGAAATTACTGAGGAAAATGGACACAAATAAAATGCTAATTCACCACGGGCCACAAGTGGATCCCCTCCCTCCGCCCGGCTCGGGGGGCCTCTCGGTTCCCACACCACTTCCCTGTGTCTCTCCCAGGGTGCTGCTGGGATACCGGCGGCTGCTTCGGAGCCCGCAGCGGGGACGCGGCCCTCCGATTGGCTCGTCTTTGTTTGCCCCCCATGCATGGCATTCATCGGCCAAATTTGAATATATGCAAATGTTGCAATGGTGCCCCGTCAAAGGAGACTCCCACCACCACCACCACCACTGTGTTTTATTTTTTCTCCCCCTCCCCTCTCGTCTAGCTTCATTTTCCCCGCTCTTTTCCTTTTTGTCTCTAGCCCCCTACTAACTGCAGCAGATAGCTGTGGGAACCAGCTTCAGAGGGCCAGATCTGCTTTGTCACAGGGATTTATTTAGTGGCGAGGACTCATGACTGTTATTACTGTATATCATGAGGAGTAGAGAATAAAGGTGTAAAGGTGATACAGCTTATTCAACCACGGCCCCTCTTTAATGTCTGTGCTGTATATACAATCAAATGTCACAGTTGTATGCGTGATGGTGCAGACAAACGCATGTCTTTTTGTCTTTATAATCAAAACCAATGGTTACAATAAGAACTTTGCATATTGTTTCTATGTATATATCAGTGGTTTAAAACTTGCAGTCCATGTTTCTACTGTGAAAAAAGTCCAAACATGGACAAAATAAGATGTAGCTGAGTCTCTTATTGGCCTTTTTCTTTTTTTTTACAGCACATATTTGGACATGCACAACACTAGGACTCTTCATCTGAAGTAACCAGATGGTACTCGACCATCATTCATGTGTTCATTTCTACCTGTGCTGCTCCTGCTGTGACACTTCATAACGTCTCCCGTGAAAAATGCCTGTAATAATAATAATCCAGCCCGCAGCAGCACCATTACTGCATCACAGTACTCGGGCTGTGCGTCTCTATAATGAGATGCATACATTTTTATTCCTGACTGCTTTTCGAGGTCCTCAAAGCGCACAGGAGAATTATCTCTGCCCTGACTCTGCTGCCATGTGTTAAAGCCGGGACTCGGCCTCCTCGTCCTCACACAATTTCTGGATTTGGACGCCATGACTCGTTGCACACTTTAAGCTATACATACGGGTAATTACGCAAATGTATGCCGCTAATCGTATTTCTCTGCGTGTTTGTAACGTCGAAGACGATCCCGTGGGTGATCCGGCATGCACAGATGGGCGATGGGCACGGAGCACACGCAAAGACACACAAAGGTGTGATTTGGCACGTTTGCTTTGTTTTACACTGAATGTTCATTTGGACTCAAATCAGACGTCTCTAACGTGGACTTGCAGCCGCTATTTGCACGAAGTCTGACTCATTTCTCTTAAAAAAAAACATCTTAAATGTGTGTATCTTACCCCACATTTGTGCTGCTTGTATATTTAGCTTTTATTCAAAGGAAATAGATGTAATAGTGGCTTCATGAAAAGAAAAGGCCATTTCATAATGTGTTTATCCAGCCAGACACACACACACACACATACTCAGAAGATGCTTTCAGAAAACAGGCCTCACCAAAGAGTCCATTTTGTGCTTATTTTAAAGGTTTTAAAAAGCAAGAATATATACATAGAAAGAATCATACAGTTTTTGTAACAGTCAAATATATTTTTGCTCCAGATATTGTCATTTTCCCCCAAAATAAAGCAGCAAAGCTCGCCATTTTGCTCATAAATGTCCTTTCATACAAACGCTATAAAAGCACGTTGTGCGGCGGGAACTTGTCATGAGAATTGATACATCCATTTGGGTTTTAATTGATAATCTCTGTGTAAATGTGTTACAGTGGAACCCCTCCCGCACATTAACGTGTTGTGAATGACAATCGCGCGCACTATCGGCGCTCACGCGCTTGAACTTGACCGCTGGAGTTTTCCTGGGAAAAGAGGCGCGACTTTGGCCCTTTGCTCCGCTCCTTTATGGAGAGGAGGCTGTTAAGACTGATGTCAGCGCTCATTTGCATAAACTTCAGCCTGTTCCCAATTAAACCAGGAAAGCAGTGGGAGCACCGGTCTGTTTTCACATGGCGGGGAATGAACCAACATCTCCTCTCTCTCCCTCTCTCTCTCTTCCTCCCTCGACACGCTGAGCGTCACCAGAAGCTGCTGCAGTGTGAGTTGATGCTTTCTTCACTTTTCATCTGTGTTGTAAATTGGAACAGTTTAGATTCAGTCAATTTTAAACACTCTCCTTCCATCTTTTATTGGTGCTTTCTGCTCATGAAAGTGAGGTTTGTTCATGACACCTGCTGTCTTGTCTCTCGCCCGAAGGCCTGAGCGCGTCACGCAATGCTCTGCATGCGTGGCATCTGTGAGGTCTTCTTTTTTTTTTTTTTTTACGAGTCTGCAGGTTTTATTCCCTGATTTCTTTATTGATACGTGTGTGAGTGCTGCTCTCTGCTGAAGGCGTGTGCACGAGGCAAACTGAGTGCAGCAGCATGTCGTCATGTCAGCGTGATGCTGGAGGCTGTTAGTGCTCCTCACTCTCCAACTGACTCCTTCATTAGTGTCTTTTTCTCTATTGGATTTGCAGTGCAGCACAATGACTGCTGAGGTATTATGTGACGTGACGACAATGCATTCGTTGTGATATTTGTTGCCAAATTACCTCATTTTTTTATGCTTCCATGCAGCACTCTTTGAGGAAAGCAATGAGGCTTCACGTCCTTATGAACATATCATCAGATCTGTGAAGTGTCTCTCCAGCAGCATAAATAAATACCAACTAGAAATAGATTGAGGGAGTTTCAGTAGAGAAATATGCTGTTGCTGCTCTTAAAAACGTGTAAATGTCCTCAGAAGGATAGCTGAATATTACACGTGTGGCAGCGATATAGTGTTAGTCTTCAACATCTGTTTCCAATTCCACTATATTTAAAATCCCAGCTCATGTCACCTCTTCCGCCACAAAGTGATAACTTATTCCAATGAACTGCTATTAGCTTGATCATTTGGGAACGTGACACGAGTGAAGGATACGAGTTTGCTCCCCGCTGGTCCTCGTGCGTGACCTCTGACACCTTCCAGGTCAAGCCTCTTTGAAGGGCGGCCATTACAATTCCCAGAAGTGAGCCACTTGAATCGGTCAGTTATTAACGACTGAACCCAACGGGGCCCTCGGTGGTCACGCGGGATGACCACGTCACGGGAATCTGACGGAAATGAATGATTTTTTTTAGGTGGAAGCTTGTTTGATCTGTGAGTTAAGATCTGTGTGTGTGTGTGTGTGTGTGTGTGTGTGTGTGTGTGTGTGTGTGTGTGTGTGTGTGTGTGTGTCAACTAATTCAATTTTTGTGTATTATAATTTAAACTATTCAAACAAAGTATTTGTTCTCGTGAATGTTAATGGTCACATGTCACATGATCACACACGTGTGTAGATATTTTACAACTGAAGAATATTTTAGAAAATATGAATGACAGCTCTGATAAATACAACAGGAATTATTCCTGCATGTGCCACTTATTAATAAATGATTGAGAGAGAGAATTATTGCATTAATTTATTCAAGAAATAAATACTTTATTCTCTTTGATAGTCTTAAAAAGGGAGAGGAGCAACACTCTAGTTTTAAATCTACTTTAAAAATACAAAATAAGATTATAATAATAATTCAAAAGTTGCATTAGTGATCTTTATCCAGTAAATGTTTATTTCTGCTGAATTATCTTTGATCTTTGTGTTTCATTGCTTTTAAAAACCAATAAATAAAACTTAAAATCGTATTAATGATGTATTTTATAAAGAACAATGTATTTATAGCGCACACTTTGTATAATGTGTGTTTGTCTGTTGCTGCTAAAATTCATACTTCTGGAATTAATCGGCCTTTAATATGTATAAAAAACATTTTGAATTGTATACTTATGGATAAATAAATCAGAATGATGTTAAGATAAGAGCGCACCTTCTTTTTGTTCAGTACTTTGGAATCAAACCACAGGATTCATTGACGATCCGATTAAAAAAAATCTAAAATTATATCGAAATAATTTCAGTGAGAATCATTCATGTTTTAGAGCCGGGGGGAATCTCTTCAGAACAGTATAGTATACAGTATCCTGTATCTACATGTGTAATTCGTTTCATGAAGAGAAACGCAGTCATGCTGGAGCCTAAAAACACAAGCAAATAAAAGACACAGCAATTCCTCCTCTTTTTATGAATTTAAAACACCTTAAAATATTATTACACATTATATTACATCTCCAAGAGAGAGAGGGAGACTATTACTAATGATATCCTGTTGTTAAAATACCATTCTCATTATACCGTCGTATACTGTCACATGTTTTCTCCTCCACGTGCCTCGATATTTCAAGGTGAATCACACTTTCTTGTCTGCACATTTGTGCGATTATAGAATGATTTCTTCTAATTCCACCACCACGCGGGCCTGAACCTGGTTATTATTCGATGATACCCACATATATAGGGACTTTAATACCAATAAAATATGTACCATTACGCCCCACGCTATCATTTCACTCATTGTCGGTTCAGACTTGTTCTAAATTCATCAGCGTTTGAACACATTTAGCACATTTAGAAAAAAAAACACTTCCTGCATCAGATACACTTTGTCTGTGAGGTTTGAGAGTTTTAAACGTGTTAGACTGCATTAACTTCAGAGGCTACGTTTCTATAATATTGTTATGATCAGGTTTTATGGAGGATTATTCGGTGTGCAGTTTGGATTTTAGGCCATTCAGACCCGCGCAGGCCTGCGCTGCAGTGTCGCGTCTCCGCCGGTAGGTGTCACTGTTTCACCCGGATGGTCTTCACCGTCACTGAGCTGTTTGATTTGGTTTGGAGAGGACACTGAGTGTGCTGCTGTCACTTCCCACGATGTGCTTTGAGTTGTTTTACAACAGTTTGCTCATCCTGAGTCCCACAGCTGTTTGAATGTGAAGGCCCGTGGCTGCAGTTCATTTATCAGGTCGTAAATAAATGATCCTGATGGACGAATAGCATGCCTCTCTTGACTGTGTTAATATTATAAGAGCTTCACTAACAGCTGTTGGTCATTTAATGTAAAATAAATGTAGAGCTGAAGATAGAACATATGGTTAATATCATATTTCTGAAGTCTTGTTTTTGTAAATTTAAGCTTCACTTTGAATAAATACAGTATACTTAATGTAATAATTACACGTGTCAGACTACAGTTACAACCAAGTGGAGACTGTGTAGTGAAAGCCTAATATAAATAATAATAATAGTAATTTCAAAATAAATATAATAATAAACAAATGAAATAATAATATTTGTTTATGCTGCCTTAAAACGTGGAATTAACTAAAGTAGAATAAAGATAGAGTGTGACCTATTTATTCTTGGATGGTGTGTTTGGATAATTTATTTGTTGTACTTATCGCTTGGACCAACAAATATAAGAGCTTAAAAATCTAAAAGAAAATTGTTCCTATTGATCCTCGTAGAATTTGTACTCAATATGTACGTCTCCTAAATTGTCATTTGGAAACACACACACACACACACACACACACACACACACACACACACACACACACACACACACACACACACACACACACACACACAATGCACACAGTATTATTTTTATTTTTTAGTTAAAACATCATTTGAGATTAAGAACCTTCTTCACATAAATGCAACACAATAAAGATCTTATAAATCGCATCAGTGTAAGTTAACACAAATCAGTGTTGTTGAGAGCCTCTGCCGTGATTCCCTCGCGCATGCGCACTGGACCTCACATGTGGAACGACCTATCCTGGCACCTGACGTCAGCGCGTGAACAATTATCATATAGTTTCATTGCACGCAGCGTTGACTCTCCTCTGCGTGGCTGAAGTCTGTTTTACTGACTCAGTATAGCCCAGTTTTCTTTTACCCAGTTCATGGTTGAACATTTGGGCACATGTATATCCACCGTGCGCTCCTTTACGCACAGGGAGGAAGGAGACGTCGCACCACGTAAAAAGCAACGTGCACCCGCAGGAGATCCAGGGAAGCGAGCATCGCTTCTCCTGGCGCTGCTGCGGCAGCGCGCAGCAGCAGCCGCAGCAGCAGCATCACAGACTCCGCCGCTGCGTGCTGCTCTGTGAATGTCTCCATCTCTCACGAATCCGTTTCACCTTTACGCATATTTTTTTGTTGTTGTATTCTTCCTGCCAGCCTTTACGTATAAGGACACTACAATATTTAAATCTACAGACGCTGGCTAGTATAGCTCGTTTTTGGCTCGGTCTTCCTGCAAGCTGTTGAGTCAGGTGAGCAAGGTGCACGCTGGGAGATCTGCCCAATAGAGGTCTCGCTCACTGCCGGCTTGACGGCACAAAACGGACTCTGTCTCTCTCTCTATCCGGTGCCACGCGGACCTCATTGTGCAGCTGATGTGATGGGACAGGGGGGTGAAGAGTGTTAGTATCTGCTATGGCACATGTGTGATAACACCTTCTGCCAAGCTGCTATATGCTTTGACGTCACGTGGCATCGAGCAAAGTCTTTTTGTTTTCGTGCACTCGTCCCACCGCGCGACACAATCCAAAAATGCTGCCGTGTCCGCCTCCCTATGAGAAGGTCCTCAGTGCCTCTCCTCCTCCTCCTCCTCCTCCTCCCACTTTCTTCCTGCACCGACGTGCAGCCACAGAGGCTGCAGCCGTGAGCTGCACGTGCACGTCGCTCCGCGCGTCTATCAAATGCATGCCAACAAAAAGCAACACAAAAAAAAAAAACAACGACGCTGGGTTCGACTAAAGAGGGAGCCGCCGCGTCATTCTCACAGAACAATGGACACCAGTTCACAACGGTCAAGGCACGAAGTGCTGCGAAATGCGTTTGGGGTTTCTGTGCACGTCGTCCAAAGCAGCCGCCGGTGCGCGCGCTTGTGTGGGTGAGAGAGAGAGAGAGAGAGAGAGAGAGAGAGAGAGAGAGAGAGAGAGAGGGGAGGGGACCAGCGACGCAGCAGCTCCGCGCACACTGTCATCCGAGGCTGTGAGGAGGTGTCGGGATGCGGGAGAGGATGCTGCTGGCGGCAGCGTCACCTCGGCCTCGGCTTGAAGTGAAAGTATTGCATTTTTTTTTTTTTACATTTTGTTTTTAAAAACACAAACACACACTTGGATCCACTCAGTGTGCAGGCTTACTGCCGGTCAGTGAGGGCGTGCAGCGTTTTGGGTTGCTCCCTGGACTCTAGGTCTTGAGTTGCGTTAAAAAAAAATACTGCGTGGACTTGCACCGGAGGTGCGGGATTTTATTCAACGTGTATCGCTTGTGAGTATGATTTCTTTTTAATTTAAAAAAAATGTGTTATTTGTGTAGAAATTTCCAAAGAAATGTGGATGTTTGACTATATTTTGTCGTATAAGTGACGTTACAATACAGCCATAATGATGCAACGCTCCCTTTTGACGTGGAAGTAAAACAAGAAAAAATGTCACTCGTGCTTTAAATCGTGACCCCTGAAGTGGTGAGTGGCAGCCGGCTGCTCCATCCCATATTAGCGGGAGCGTCCATTGAGCGGTGATGAGGCGGGCTGAGTGGCCCCAGAGCTGCGTTTGTAAAGCAAACAGTTGTGTGATTGTTAGCAGAGCCTGGGAAAATGTCCCCTTGGCTGGGAGGTGGAGGGACTTGACGCCAGAGCCTCTTGTTAAAAAAAAAAGAGAGACTTGTGTGCTCCCAGACAGCATTGTGATGCTAATGAGCACCAGCACGTTGTTGAACTTGATGTTGACTTTTTTTTTCTTTCTTTCTTTCTTTCTTTCTCTCTTTCTTTCTTTCTTTCTTTGGGTATTTTTTTCTTTTCTTGGTCACATGTTTGTGGGAAAATCCTCTCCTGGGCTACAGTGTGAAATTAATTAATCAGGCCTGTGCAGTTAACTACAATGGAGAACCATTAAACACACACACACACACACACACACACACACACACACACACACACACACACACACACACACACACACACACACACACACACAGAGTTACTTTTCATTTATTTGCTGTTGTTTAGTATTTCGTGAACTCTGTTCTAAAGAGAGAGATGAAACACTTGCTGGGATTTTTTTTACCTAATTTATATTTTCATGGAGACATTTTTTTTTCTCCCAGACCAAAATGATTAGTTATGTCAAATTATTGAAAAAATCAAATACATAACGTTTTATATTATAAATAAATGTAATGTTTGATTATAAAATATGTGACGTTTTTATCATTGAAATGATTTGAATATAATTTACAAGTTAAATAATTGAGCACAATTGAACATTTTAAAATGATTACGAGATATAGTTACTTTCTCTCTTTCTTTCTTTTAATTTTTCTTTGTATTTTTCTTTCTTTCTTATCTTTAATACAGTGCAACAGGTGGAGGCCTCCTGAACTATAAACTATAAATGTCCAGAACTGGACTTAAATCACAACACTTATCAAGCCACAAAAAAACAAACTCTATTTTAATTCTTAAACTGTTTTATAAAAATGAACTCAAATTAACTTTAGCAAACACAATTTCGCTGTATCTATAATAACTAATACCATCGTAATAATTATAACCATTAGATATCAAATTCGGCTGGAATACAGATTCATTTAAATGGACAATTATAGCAACAAAAAAGGATTAAAGTAGAAAATCAGGATAGTTTTTCCTGCTTAAAAGTCAGTTTTCAGATGGTAATAATCATTCTCACTGTGATATAATTCATAACTAAATTGAAAAATCCTTAAAACGGGAAACGTGTCTAGTATCTGTTGAATGCGATCAGAATATTGCATTATTACCTTACATTTTATAGCTTATTATGTTCTATTTTCTCCCCGTATTTTTGTATTGAATCGCATTAAAACTTAGTACAAGTATCTCTGCATGAACACAGACGCTTTAATTCATTGAATTGGGTTTCAGCACCAAGGACAGAGACTCCTCTCCAGCGGCGCTGAACTCCACTTTTACTCTCATCTGAATTTGAAATCAAACACTTTTCTCCAGCACGTGCTGCGTCACATGCCTGTGCATCTTTATTTGGTTTTGAAGTTCGGCAATGACAGCAACGAGAGAGAGAGAGAGAGAGAGAGAGAGAGAGAGAGAGAGAGAGAGAGAGAGAGAGAGAGAGAGAGAGGGAGAGAAAATTATTTTATTTCATGAGTGTTTAGCAAAAAGCACAAACAAAACCGTTTTATTGGTGAATGAATGAATCTACTGGGTAACTGGCGTTTGATTGTTTTTTTTTAACCTTTAAATTTCTGAGACAAATATGGACAATAAGGAAGAAGACAGAGAACACCGTATGCACAGAGTATAATAGGATAAAATAGAATAGACAAGGGAAGTCAGTGTGAGATGGTACACACCTCAATGTACTGTACGTCTGACAGGATGTGACGCAGTCAGGGGGCGTGTCCACATGAATGCACGTGAGGCTGATGAGAGGCTGAGCTGAGAGTCCATCAGGTTTAATGTACAGTACAGTTATGATTTCAGAAAAGGCAGAGCAAAATAATTTATATAATAAATACACACACACACACACACACACACACACACACACACACACACACACACACACACACACACACACACACACACACACACACTTCAAAACAGTTGCTTTGACCTTAAAACCAGCCACTCTTTCTTTCCACTTAAATTCACACACATTTGAGAATGAATAATATTTTAATAAATATGTATTTGTGTATTTCTCTAGAAGACTTTGGCATGAAAGAGAAGTGTATATCATTTGAGAAAGAAAAAAAAGAAAGGAAATGAGATTTCCATCATGCATTTTATGTTTCTCAAACAAGCACGGACGCCACGACGTCTTCCTAATTGATTTATTGAGGATGTGAATCCTATTTTAAAAAGATGAAAAACAAGTTTTCCTGTCAGCATTTGAGAAATCCCGTGAAAAAAAGTCCTCTTATTTCTTCTTCTTTCTTTTCTTTCCCCTGAAACATTTCCTTCCGCCAAAAGAAACAACATTTTATTCGCAGGCCTGCAGAAGAACTGCCGGATTAAAATTCAAATTAGAATAACACACACACACACACACACACACACACACACACACACACACACACACACACACACACACACACACACACACACACACACACACACACGTGCACGAGCATTACCGAATATATGAAAGGCTCGTTATTAAGCATTTGGAACCTTGGTGGCATCTTTTATTGTTAATAAAAATGCATCATTTTTAATCAAATGTTGGCATGCATATATATATATATATATATATATATATATATATATATATATATATATATATATATATATATACATCTATATATATATATATATATATAGATATATAGATATAGATATAGATATAGCTCATCTATATATATATATCTATATATAGATATATCTATATCTATATATATGTATATATATATATGGCTCTCTATTTTATATGCAGCTAAAGGCTACATGCTAACGCCACATTGGCTTCTATACTGTACTACAAATGATGTTAAGCATATTCAGTAGTGCTTCTTTGTATTGTGTTCATTACTGATACACGTCGCTGATAAAAACACACAAATGTGACGCTTTTCCAGCCAATGATATTTTTTAAATACACAGTATACAAATAAAATAATATAACATAACAATGAATAGCCTTTTGAAAGATACTTGTGATCATTTAGATGCAGAATAACATACATCATGCCACACACTACACAATAGTGCTGCCCGGTGCTGTAACCTGCAGGTTGCTATAAATACACACACCTTGCTCAGAGCTCGTGACTCACTGTGCTGGCTCAGTGTTTTCTTCATGGGAACAAACTTTTTCTGTCCTTATTCCCGCGGACAGAAAGACGAATGGTTCATTGTCACCGGGCCCTTAACCACGGCCAGCTGTGTGATGTATCGCTCGCGGCCATTTCCAAGTCACGTGACCGTGCAGTTGTTACACACCGGTTGCACTCTGTATACCTGCATTTGGGGACGAAGCTGTTTATTATTGATCTGAATAGTGTTACTGCGCGGTGGATGTTTTTTTTAGTGGACCTACAGACACGTGAAATGATCCCTCACTAGGTTTGGACCCCCCCCCCCCCCCCACACACACACACACACACACCCTCCTCCCTGTAGGGCCCCATGCTGAGATCCAGTGACCTGCTCTTTCTGCGTTCTGCCGGTGGAAAGCGTTTAAAAGCCTGTATCATGTGATGTCAACACGTCCCCTGTGAGTCTCTTACTGTCCATCCGGCGTGTGTTTTCTCCACCCGTCACGTCCCCAAACCCTCGTATCGCTGCTTGCTCACCCATGTGCGTGTGCGCGCCGATGAGCACGCGTAATTCCGTGGACACAGCGCGCGTCTATCCCGTGGCAGTCTGACCCCCCGAGGCCCCCACGGGCGGCCCTCCGCCTTCCTGCGCCCCCACATCTGACACTCCGATAGCCGAGGCGCTCCTCACTCTCAGTGTCGCTCCTGCTTCGGGCCCTGCTGCAGTGTTGTTGTTGTTGTTGTTGTTGACAGCCCGGAATGGACGCTATTCCTCAATTATTCCTCCAAGGATTTATATTCATTCATGCAATGCAGCGTGGGCTTTGTCTTCGCTAATGTGCCGGCATCCCCACGTGGTGGACGACATGGAGCATCGTGGTATGGAGAGACGCTCCCATCCCGGCTTGAGTCTTTGAAGAATATCGGCCCTCGTTATAAAAAACCTTGTGGATTTAAAAAAAAATCATTTTGTGTTCTTTAATAACGAAGCACGAAGCTGTCCGATTATGGAAACCGCCGCTTCACACCGGCTGAATACGTGAGTATGTATGCTGTGTGTGTGTTTATTATTCTCAGTTCAAGGACTTGTGCCACTGAGCTGTTTAATGTAAAAATGCAGCTTCAGCAGCGTTTAAGAGCAATTTATTGAGGGGAGAGTGCAGTTTAAACGGCCTGTTTTTATGTTCCTGTAATGTCACGTGAGTTGCACGCTGGTGCCAGCGTTCAGAGGGATGTTTTGAAAGATGTCAAATCACAGTATTTTATCCGGATTCTTATCTGGAATCTGCATTTTTTTCTTCCCACTTCTTCCTGCAGTCAAATGTGGATTTAAGGGCTTAGCATTAGAGCTGCCTGGATGATGCATATGCATGGAGCATAATAACCACATTTTGGTGATGACAAAGGATTAAGAGGCCTAACTCCCCTTCCCCTCCCCTTTAAACTTGTCAACATGCCGCCAACTAATCCAAAGTACACAGCAGTGGCATCCAGTGAAGCTGGACTTCTTCCACTAGATCATGTTGTTGACATTTAGCTGGAAGCCCCTCTGCTGCAGCAATGCACAAGGCCTGTTTGATAGTATGTCATGCTTTCAAACAATTCATGGATTCATTCACTCAACGAAAGCTGTGGTGCATCCTCTGAAATGGGTCGATGTGAGCTGGCATTTAAAAACAACAATGAGCTGGTGTCTCGTGGTGGTTGTGGGGGCTTCGGTGCTCTTTTAGGGGAGACATGTGGAAGTGACACTGTCGAGTTGTGTCATCTCCACGGAGCTCCAACTGGACACACGTGGGCCTCCCTGTTCACCCGCGTGCTCGTGGGTGACGGGTGAGTGTGTCATGCATCCTGCAGCTGGATGACTTCACCCCGCAAAAAGACGCTCGTCAGGACTTCCGGGCTCGTGGAGGAAGTTTAAAAGAATATAAACGATGGCGTCAATCACCTGAGAGTGTATGACCACTAGAAGGGGTTATTGCTGACGATATATGGAGGGTATGGTGTTACCCATCATTACCCATCATCACCCATCAGCTCCGCGCTCTGCTCCAAAGCAAGATATCGTTTTTTATTTATCTGTAGAATTACGTGTTATGCGTAAAAGCCAATAATAAAACAGCGTATAGCCAATAACCTGCCGTGTGCATGCGCGCAGATGTGTGTGTGTGTGTGTGTGTGTGTGTGTGTGTGTGTGTGTGTGTGTGTGTGTGTGTGTGTGTTAGAGATAGAGGGACAGAGGGAACAGAAGAAGAAGAGGAGAGAGAGAGGAGGAGGCGTACGCATGCAGGGGGAATGCAATGGCTCCATGTGACCACAACACAAGCAGCTCCGGCGGCGGCGGCCCCTTTAAGAAACGTGGGTTAGTTTTTCTCTTTGGTTATCTAGCTGTATGAGTATATGTAATATCATAAAGCTAGAGAACCGAATGTATAAACTAATTCTGCAGTCATCACGACGGAACCCGGGACCAGTGCTGGAAAGGAGGAGGATTGCTGCCGGAGCGGATGGATGGATGGATGGATGGATGGATGCAGCCCGGAACGGAGGACTGGAAGCCCGCGGCGGCGGTCCGGTGCATCGCGCCGAGAAACGCCTCCATGCTTCCCTTTGGACGTGTACCGGTGCAGAGATGAAGAGAGAGAGAGAGAGAAAAACGGATTCATAGCAATATATTTCTTTCACGGGGGATGCGTGGAGTGACAGTTAGCGACCCGAAGACAGGCTCCATTCATAGATGATGGGGATGAGGAGGAGGAGGAAGAGGAGGGCTACTCGGCAGCGCTGCCTCTCCCTTCTCTTTACGGAGCATATAAGTTAGGCAGCGTATGCATTGCATGTTTTATTTGGATCCTCCTGATGCCTGTGTACTTAGCTGGTGCCGATAACCAGGAGGCGAGGTGAGCACGGTTTGTAGCTGAACGAGCAGCTGATTGGACGACTCGTGGGGGGTCACGTGGTCCACCAGTATAGCTCCCATATCCCTCTTGCTGCTGGCCTCGCATGTGTATGTAGTCAGAAATAGGAAAGAGCTGCAGCAATCAAAAGCAATGCACTTGCTTGTGTCTGCAAGTTTGTCTCTAAAAAAAACAAAAAACTTTTACGTCACACCTGAGAGGCTTTTCAGGCAATGGATGCATCTTTTTGTGCTATATATACACACACACAGCTGCATGCAGTGAGGAATGATCCCACTCTCAGGGTTTCTGGTGGCGCGCAGCGGGCACAGCAAACATCTGGAGAAGGTGTGGCAGGTCGTCAAAGGCATGTGTCACAGGTGATGAGGTGGAGGGGAAGACACTGTTGTGATCCGCTGGGTGTTTGTCAACGGGATCATCTTATATCCCTGGATTTAGCTCGATTGATGCGCTTATTAACAGCAGCTTCAGGCCTCGTGCACACGGAAGAGGGGGGGGGAGCAAAACGATGGCCTCACACTGCCGAGGGACACGTGCACACATTGGGCAATAGTTTAGCTATTTGGTGATGAGCAGGTCGTCGTTGGTGACACATATATTCTCCAATCATTCACTGTGAAGCAAATATCTGTCATACAACCGTGTGTATTGCTGGCAGCACAGCTGCAACTCCACAGTATTCATGCTGTGAAATGACATCACAGGCTATTACTGTAAAAGCAGAATACAGATTTCTGTGTTCCAGCGATGTACTGTAATTTTACAGTCGTCATACTCACTTACGTACAATTTCACAGTCAGGTGCTAAAGCGGTATTACGTGAATACAGTAGATGAGTGTTGAAAATGGGCTGTAAATGTAAAGCAATTGTTGTACAGTGCGCATATCCGTGACTGATGTATACAGCAGCAGGCCGAGCAGAGATGTTGGAGGCGATGTTAAGAGGAGGGAAGGTGGGGGGGGGGGGGGGGGGGGCAGGGTTTGGCCGGGTCGCCCAGAGACCCGGCTGCTTTCTCGGTCCTGTTTTAATATAAGGCTGTTTTGGGCTGCACATCGTCTCCTTTCCCTCCATCCCAGCCGGAGAGAGGAGCTCCTGTCGGGCTCAAGCGCTTGCCTGTCCGGCTGAGTGATAGGTCGCACTCTGAGGGAGGGCGAGCCTGTTGAATTTTAAACCAATGCCAATTCTGTGTTAGCTACTAAACAGCTCCAGAGCGGTTGTGTGTGTGTGAGTGTGTGTGTGTGGCGGCGATGCTCTGCATGGTGAATGTGTGAGTGTGCAGCAGCAGCAGCAGCAGCAGCAGCACTATAGGCCCCGGCTTACTGCGTCACAGAGCAGGGCAGGTGCAGAAAGGAGCTAGCACGGGAGTAGCTCTCTCACGTTCTGTGGATATGTGCCAATGCTGTGTGTGAGCCGCTAACGTAATTATGATATTAATGGCAATTTGAGGCCGTCGGTATGAGCCGCACCGTTGTACTTTTTCTCGTTTAATAGAGCGTGCTGCAAATGAATGTTTTCATCGAGGGAACACAGGATACGTGGCTCTATTTTAATGTGACAGGGGCAAGTAAATGGTAACGGTCCCATTGAGGCAATTTCTGGAATACACAGAAGTGATAAAGGAGATATCGGTGCACTACGATGTATGCGGCGCACACTTTATTACTTTACTTTAATAAAGTGCACGCTGCATACATGTAAGTGTCTCCATCTCCGTGATCAGCGTGTGGTTTTATGAGACTTCCGGCACCGTAAGTTGTTAAGATTTAGCCAGATGAAGCTGCAATCATCCTGCATACAGAATCAACACCTACACTGGAATACCCACATGGTCTTTGTAATGGTAATCATTTTTGATGTGGTGATTTAAAAAAAATTTTTTGCGAGCAATGCTTGAGAAATTGTCCTAATGTCTGAATTATCCGTGTGCAGAATTTGCCCAATTGTTTCTTCTTTTTTTTTGTTGTTGCAAATGCGCGCCCCTTCTGTTCTTTTTGAGGCTTTAATTGCGACATTAAGCTAAAGCATTAATAATACAGCATTGTTCCATCTGATTCGACAATGGCGTCTCGTGCCGTGCGCGCAGACAGCACCACCCTCCCGGCTTTGGCCCCGCTCGCAGTAGAAATTAATGCATTGCTGAGGGGTAATAAATGGAGGATACGGGGAGAGCCCTTTGAGATTGAAATGCAGTCTGAGAGGCAGGCTAGACGTCGGTTTTCCCACATTAATATATGTCTGTCTGGGCCCTCTGCACCATCAGGACAGGAGGAGGCCCTCCACACCAGATGGAGCCCAGTCTAGTCTCCGTCTAGTCCGCCAACACCTGCCATAAGGCTGCATTACACTTCCTATTGTCTCACACATGTGATAACTCCATTAAAACGTCTATTTGACGTTTCCTTCTTTTCACCAGCTTTGATTTATCCTGCGCGCTGTTAGGACGGAGGAATTAACAAACACGTTTATATATATAAAAAAAAAAGAAGAAAAAAAATACGAGAATATGGCTGAAAATGATGTGGAAGGAAAGGAAGTGAGGAGATAAGAGAGTGGGAGAGGACATGCGTTTATGCATGCATGCTGTGCATTTCTACCCAACCTGTCATGTCTGTAGCTTTTCCTGCTGAAGCAAAGATATGTCAGGATGCTTCCCCCTCTTCCCCCTTTCTTTCCCCCTCTCTCCCTCTCTCTCTCTCTCTGCACTGTATTGATAACGTTGAATATTTTCATGTTGCAGTCCCGTTCGTGGCATATGGTGCTGTGTGTGTGTGTGTGTGTGTGTGTGTGTGTGTGTGTGTTGTCGGCTTTGTTTGTTGGAACAAAGCAGCCGTCCTACACACAGCAGAGCCATTGTTTCAGGTCGCACAGCCCCGCTGCTCGTCCACTATACCGGCCTGTAGATGTTATCTCCTGTGTGTCACACCTGGCCACTAGATTGCAGAGCTGTGTGTGTGTGTGTGTGTGTGTGTGTGTGTGTGTGTGGAGATGTTTTTGCTCGGTTTCTTCTTTGCATGTGTTTAAGTGTGTCGTTGTCTATTTTACTTTTTTTTCTGTCAGCACAACAGACATCACAGCATGTCGATCACAACATTTACATATATATATATTTTTTTTTTTGGGAATACAATCTGGAATCCGGCTGCACGGTTTATGTTTCAACTTGACCGTGAGACTCTGCTCGAGACCCAAGTGCGACTTGTGTTTTGACACCAGCTGCTTCAATTCATGTCGAAAAATTACTGAATTTATGAGTCAGAGTCCTTCATAGAAGACATTTTTTCCACGAGTTTCCTCATTTTAAAATGTTTGGAGAAGTGTTTTTTTTTTTTACTTCAATTTTTTGCACTGCTAGTATTACTATTATTATTATTATCGTCGTTATTATTATTATTATTGTTATCGCTATTATTACACTTTTGAATCAGATCTGAAACTCTTTATGGCTCACAGTCTATTTGATTCCATATCGCCAAAGTCCCTATATTCCAGCGTTATCAATTTTCTATTATGGTTTTTACCTTGAATTGCAGCGGCCGACATAAACCTTTTCTCTGAACTTATGAATTCTGGGTCTGGTAGCCTAGCAACAGCCTCTGACCCATGCAAAGGGAAAGAGAAGAAGAAGAAGAAAAAAAAAATTGAAAGGCTGACGTGCAGGCTTTAAACTCGCAAAGGACATCAGGTTTCAGCGGATGTAATCTTTGAGTATTTTGTGTAATCGCTTGTGAAGTGTGTGTGTGTGTGTGTGTGCACGCGCGCGCGTGTGTGTGTGCTTTTGTGTGCGTTGAAGAGATTGGTATTGTCATGAATTTACCACTGACAGTTGGAAAAAAAATGCGAGAAACTTTCCACACGTCCAACAATATAACGCTGTCGCATTATTTCCAATATTTCAATACGCAATGTTTTCATTATTCCATTTTGGATGCGTTTAATTATGTTTTTTGTTCACTGCATAAATGTGCAAATTATATTCATTGGCATTAATTGAAGTAATTCCAGTTTGATTTATACATGTAGACTGTAGTTATGTATTTCTTCATCATCATGAAGAAGCGGCTACCAAAGTATCTATTTCCCTTTTTCTATACAGACAATATTACCACTTGAATTTGACACATTTAATTTATGATTTCCGATTTTATCTTTGAGTCAAATTACCCACAGTCTTGTTCGCACACTCTCAGGTAACATTATGTTATTGATTGTAGAATTTCAAGATAAAAGCAGATTTTTTTTAAATCAATGTCGACGGTTTGAGTGTGAGATACATTTGTGCTTGAGACAAAAACAATAAATATAGCGACCTGCTTCAGGTATGGACTCTCTCTTATAACTCCATTTCTTTTATTTTTGCAGGAATCTGTGGAGTGCAGTCACACACACACACACACACACACACACACACACACACACACACACTCTGCAGGCCTGAGTGAGAACCTGCAGGACATCAGGTCAGAGGAGGCACACGCCACCTCGTGCTCTGAGGGTCAGAGGTCACAGAGTGGATCAGAACAAGACTTCATCCAAAGATACAGGTGAGTCTTCAGGAATAACCTTCCTCTGTGTTCCTCCTCACTCTCCAAACACTAAAAAACACGCTTGAACTTCAACTAGTGCTTTCAAATAATTACAAAACAAACTGTTTGTTTTCGAGGTCTGACCAGTCGCATTGTTTTTCAATACAAATGTGCAATTAGAAAAGTCCTGACGTCATCATAATTCATCTCCTCGTGCCTCTCATTCTTTACATGCACTTTCTCGCTTGCCCTCCTCACCCTCTCTCGCTCCCTCGCCCCCTGCTTTAAAACGCCTGATCCAATTTGTTAGATTCTTCGGTTTTGGCAGATAAGACGCAGGGTGGGCACTTGTGTAATCTATATTTTAATTCCTTTGTCCATGCTTCTTCTTTTTTTTTTATCCCTTTAAGGGTACATGGGTTGCAGGGGAGAAAGAGGGGAGGAAGTGGAGGGGCTTTGGCCTGGTGTGTGCGCAAGGTGTGCTCATGTGGAAAGACTGCCAGGGTGGCTAAGTCCCTCACTCCTTTAATTCCCTCCCTCCCTCTGACACAGATTTCTGTCCTCTGCTCTCTGTGGAGGCCTCGTGCCCTCGCCCACGCTCACGCAGAGAGACACATCTCTGGCTTTGGTTTCTCCTTTCTGTATTTGTAAAAACCTCCAAGATACCTTAACGTCTCATTTTGCTGCAGTTTTCAAGGAGCACATGTAGCACGGACTCCAACGCCTTACCCTCAGCAAGTTCACTGTGAAGTTCACCCATCTTCTGCTCGATTATTGTGAAGACGAAGTGCCGCTTTGTTGTCGTAATGCAACAGATCTTTAGCTGTTCACGAAACCTATCTTGCTACATGCGTTGTGCTAAACCAGAGCCTTTTTCGGCCCCGGCTGTCATATAGCTACTCTGCTAACCTGTCGTCCGAAACCTCGTGAGCTGTACGTGTTTATCTCACGCGGAGGAGAGAAGATGACGGGCGGATGAAACTGGAAACTCGGGGACTCGCTCGCTTTCCCCCCTCGGTGTTGATTGACACGACTAAAGATTACCTTTCGCTATCCTAACAGCCGCCGTAGCGGGGGCACGTCGAGGCCGAGGACGCCGCTCAGCTCGTGCATGTTCAACCTCCTGCCGAGAACAAAGTAGACGGAGTGATGGAGGGAGTGATGGGAAGGGGAGGAGAGGGAGACGGAGCCCCATCCGCAGAGATTGAGGTCCGTCATCGGGGAGAAACAGAAGAAGAGATTTTTTTTTTTTTCTTCTCTTCTTTTCTTTATTTCCCTCCAGGGTTAGACGAGCGTTCTGTGACATTGGCCTATTTCTATATCAGCATGGCCCCCCAGAGAAAGAGTTGCATTTGAGAATCAGACAAGGGAAGATCAGAGGAGATTTCACAGCCTGTGGCTATCCTCCTCCATAGCGTTCGACCACCTCTTAAACCTCCTTCGCGTTTGCTTCAACTCGATAAGGGGCTGCCGGTCTACTTCGTCAATATCATATCCACAAAACTAGATAAATCGATGCAAACAAGCTTCGGTTGGACGCGAGGGGCTTTAGAAGTGGAGGCGTAGCTTACGGGCTCCAATCTGACGCCGAGACGCGTCAATCCAGAAGTGACAACCCCTCACATCCTCTTTGTATTCGCAACAGCAATTAGGAGCCAGCGCACGTCGGGCCCTGCGCTCGCGCCTCGTTTCTTTTTTTTACCCTCGCGACGTGTGTGCATGCGTCGTGCAGTTGTTCGTACATGGGAAGTGTGTGATTTCACACGTGGCAGTGTTGCTTCCACAGCTGAGCACTCTCCATGTATATATGGAAAGTCTTGAAGAGAGAGAGAGAGAGAGGGGGGAGAGAGAGAGAGAGAGAGGGGGTAATCCGCTCATTTACAGTACCTCAGATTCGCTCTCTCTTATTCCCTCAAACTCTCTCGAACACCACAAACACACATACCTCAGTGTAGCGTATCTCCTCCCCCCCTTCACCTCCCCCCCTTCGCTTTCCATCCTCATTCGGGCTCATCTTGCCATCACCTCTCCAGCTCCGCCGCCCCAGAGAAACCAATTCAGACTGCTGCTCCACACCGTCATGGCGTGTTGGCCAAGGGAGATGGGAGTCTTTCAGGTTCTCGGGCTACGAGCGCTACTGGCCCCCTCGCTGCTTCTCAACATTTCCTCAACACGCCGGGCGGATCAGCAGGGTAGCTCGACAGCACGAAGGGGGCCGCCCATGAGAATATGTTGGAGTTATTCTCCACATTATGTGACCTTTTAAAGTTTGCATGTGTGTGTGTGTGTGTGTGTGTGTGTGTGTGTGTGTGTGTGTGTGTGTGTATCCACCCCGAGCCTGCCTTTGCATGGTTATACTGTCAGATTAGTAAGAGCATCCGAAACAAATGAAGCTCGCATTGTGTGCTTAAACAGGCTGATTGTGAGGTTTATCAGTAATAGGTTATCGTTAATGGCAAAACCAAACGCCCACCGGCCTCCCATTGCTTCTTAAAGTTGCCAATCTGCTTTTAACACCCTGCTGTTTGCTGGGAATTTTCTCCTTTTTCTTTTTTTTTTGTTTTCTCGCAAAGGCTTTTTAGATTTGTATACATAAACTGCGCCGCTTGGGTGTTCTTAAAAGTTGATTTGAATTATACCCTCTGCATTATGCAGCTTGATAGGAAATAAATCTCTGCAAATGAATACACTGGATGGATGGTGGTGGTGAATGTGTGTGTGTGTGGGAGTGGTGGTGGAGGAGAGCGTGGGGCGGGGGGGTAACTGAGTGTGGAGTGGTGGCGTATGTTAACATAAATTAAAGTCTGTCTGCAGCGAGGCTCGGAGAAGGAAAGAGAGAGAGGAGTGAGGTAAAAATGGAATTGGATTTGAAGAACAAAAAAAAGGGAGTTTGAAAAAAAGCAAAGGGGGAACTCATGAGGTGAAAGTAAAAAAGAAATGAGACAGGAGGTCTGATTTTAGTGGGCATATGTTAAGTGTTGGCGCGTCAGTACAAATATGCGAAATAGTTTGGTTGAAGTTGTTTCATATCATTAGTCACTTAGCTGCGTTGTTTTTTCTTCCCCTCCTTAAAGCTCGGAGGCCCCTGGTATCTCAATGCACACTGGCTGAAAGGCGAGGTGGCTGTATTAAAGGTTGGTGGTGGCTGTGATGGTGGGGTGCAGCAGGGTGACGAGCAGAGCTCCGGAGGGGTGGGAGGGTGGGGCGAGAGGGGGGGGTCCCCTGAAAGGCAGCAGGCTGCAGAGTGAATGGGAAAGGAGGGAGGGAAAGGAAGGGAGGGAGGGAGGGAAGGGAGCATTAGCGGTGGAGGCAGGTTGGGGGGACGGCGGGGGCCTCCATTGGTTCAATGCAACGGCCGGAGCAGCTGTGAAAAGAGGTCTCCCCTTTTTCCCACGCCCAGTGCGACGCAGAATCCCTGCTTCAGCCTGCCAGGGTCAAGTCACATTTCTAATATATACACTGGGCCTGTGGACTCGCACAATGCATGCGCACAGCTCATTTATTTTATGTATGCACACAGACACTTGTATGCACACAGCGAGTAGACAGCCTCTCAGACGGAGACGGAGGTGGGGGCCGCTGCAGAGAGAGAGAGAGAGTATTATGACACACTGATTTCTATCCTGTTGGCACCATTGTTTCGTCTTGGATCCTGCAAATTAACACGCTGCAAGTGACACACACACACACACACACACACGCAGATCACCGCTAAAGCTGCTCGTTTTTAAACAGCTTCTATTTTCAGTTTTTGGGGAAAAGAAATTCAACGGAAACAGCGTGGAAAATGAAAACGGACACGAGGATTTGGCAGCTTTTCGAAAACTGTCTTCCCGCTGAACACTGGCACAGATTTCCCCATGAAGACGTATGAACCCCCCCCCCCCCCACTCCAAAGCCCCCTTCATTTGCTCGGACTAATATATCTGTTGGTGTCTTCACTGTATACACCCATAACTCTATTATCCACCCACGCTCCCTCCGCCGCATCTAAGCCCCTTTCTTCGCCTCACAAATTTACGTCTCAGCCGCCATTTACAAACTATAATCATATTCCGGGGAGGGGGATGTAAACGCTTTGTCCTGACAGACCCCCACCCGGTTCCCCCAACACCACCCCGGTGCCAGATGCCCTGCTGTATTGTGTGGGTGCTGGGGGGGGGGGGGGGCAGACAGGCAGGCAGCCCCCTTCCTCTGTCCCTCTCTGCACCATGATGTCACCCTACTTGTCTGTCTGTCTGTCAGGGCCTTGACAGGAACTTGAGTGTGGGAAGGAGAGGCGTTCAGGGTGGGAAGGGGGGAGGGAGGTGGAGGTTCAAGGAGGGGTTGAGGGTTGGGAGGGGATTTTTTTTTTGTTTTTTCAGGGGAGATTTTGGGGGGTGGGGGGGTTTGGCAAGAGAGTGTCTGGCCTGAGAGGTCAGCGAGTGGACTTGAGCATGGAGGCCAGTGTGTGCAGGGTTTTTTGAGGAGGGGGGGGGGGGGGCTCTCCTAGCAACTCTGAAGAGAAGTGGAATTTAGATGAGTCTGTTTGTCTCCGTCGTCCAATAACTCAGTTGTTCAAACTCCTCGGGTTAGCCGCGCAAAACGGTCTGCAGATATAAAAGAAAGAAAGAAAACAAAAGCACCGGTTTTTACTTTGCTCTGCTCGGCCATTATGGATTCCACAAAGTGCTTCCACAGCTGTGCACAGATGTAAGTCACAGCGGTTTGAAGCGCATATACAGCCTATTGCAACAGACAGCGCAATGCATGGTGTGATATTAGGAAATATCCTGTGTATTATACACAAGAGTGGAATTCAGGGCCCTTCTCGAACAAATTCACATCTTTGTGAAAGTTATGGGATGGAGCAACGCCTCAAAGTAAAATGATTATTTTCTTTGTATTTTTTTTTTTGGACGGCAATTTGTGTTAAAAAAAAAACCAGGCTCACTCCTGCTCCAGGATTACTTCCTGTGAGGGTTTCATTATGAGAATGAATTTGAGATTCATATTGTGCTATATGGTCAAACTACAGTAGCAGCTCTTGTTTTTCTTTGTGCACGACGAGCAAGGCCATAAAGCTATAGCCTCACACAATTTTATATATATATATATATATATATATATATATATATATATATATATATATATATATATATATATATATATATAAACATGTTTACTTTGAATACTATCTTTTTTAGTGCTTCATAAAAAAATATTCAAATGACCTTGAAAAAATAATTAAGAATCAGCTAATATTCTGATTCTTTTTTTAAATTTTCACTCAAAAAAAGTCACAAAAAAATCGATTGTCACGTCTATTTTCACACCACACATCTATACATTAAAAATTGCATTGTCATTGGCTTTCACAGTTGTTGTGACATCTGTGTTCAACTCAACTTTTTGGTGAGCGCAGACAAACTTTTCCCCATTTCAGTAATGTGAAAACAGTCTTCTAGAGTCTCGTCTGACCAGTGAAGGTCAGATTTTAAGGGCTACATCGGCACCTAAAAGTGTCTTTCCCCATGATTCCTCAAATTACTGTATTGAGGATGAAGATTTACGTCTGAAAGCCGTAATGCGCCGTTTACAGCTCACGGGCAAACACAGACAACAGGCACCGTTTTTCAACAGGTAAACATTTACTTGGACAGACACATGCCTTTGTCATTCAGCCTCTCTCTATTTGGACTCCTGCTTTTGTATTTCTTCTATACCTTTTGCTCTTTCCATCTTTGCTTCTCTCTCTCTGGCTGTGTGAAGAGGTGATAGTATTGGGAGACAATGGGAAAGACTCACTTAATTAGCTAGACGAGAAGATGCATTGTGGCAATTACTGAGCACAAAGGGAGGGGAAGGTATGGCTCTGTAATGTGCCGCTGTGTGTATTTGCCTGGCTGTTAGCCTGGAGTGCAGGCAGGCCTTTATAGAGGAGAGTGAAAGCAGTAACAATGGAAGACAGGATGTACTCCACACGTAAAGCCATTTCCAGTCCTTTTACAAACAGGGACAATAGCCGCCGCTACAGTCTTTTAAAGACTGGAAATGCAGAAACTGTATTCCCTGCACAGATGGATGATGGAGCATAAAAAGTATGTGTGCAAAACCAATTTTCCAGATGTACTTCTTTGCATTTATTTTTTATTATTGTGAGGTACCCTTTATAGAGATAGCTAAGTATGCTAATACATAATTAACCCATGCGTAACATGTATAATAATCAATAATACACTAGTTAGATGCATACATAAAAATGACTAGGGCTGCAGCTATTTATTTGCATTATTTCCTCAATTAATTAATTAATTGATCTATAAAATGTCAGAAAAAAAAGAATTCACATGTTCACTAAGCCCCGCCCTCAAAAAACCGATTGTCCAATCACAGCTGGCCTGTCAAGCCGTGGATTCTCTCATCAGTTGATGCAGCATAGTTTAGCAGCGTAGTTTAGCTGTAATATTCATATTTAGAAGGTTGTACTGGAGCAAGAGTGTAAGTACATTATTAAATATTATGTTACACTGTTCTTTTGTGAAAATGAGCCGGTTGGAAACATTAAAAAGGCTGTCAGCGACTCGTGGCGCGAACGTTAGCTTGTTTAGCTAATTAGCTAGCTTTAGCTACAGCTGAATCAATTAATCGAAGTAGCTTTCGAAACGTTTCAGCTCCAAAAACGTAATGTGTGTTGCCAGGTTGTGAACCTTCTCCAGAATGAGACACAACTGCTGCAGCAATGCCGTTCAATCAACCTTCTGGTGTTCAGTGCAGCTGGCAAACCCTACAGTTGTTGTTAGTAGTGGCTTATAAATGATATAAACTCTTGTATTGCGCCTTCTAAAAACAAGTGGTGCTGTAATGCTCGTGTTTGACCTCGCTGGGGAAACACACTGTGACTAATTGTCTAATGTCCTCTTCCCTTGTCCATTCATCCATCCTCTTCATTTCTATTTCTGATGGCCCTGTTGCTGTGTACCAAACTGGACATGCTCCTTTCTATTTCTGACTAGCTATGAGTGGGCAGCTGCTTGGTGCCACTGCATGTTGTGTGTGTGTGTGAGTGTGTGTGTGTGTGTGTGTGTATGTGTGTATGTATGTGTGTGTGTTGTGCAGAGTTGGGTCTGGCAAAGAGCATCCTCCTCTAGTGGAGTGGCCTGAGGGGATTTCTTTCATGAAGTCAGATAACATCCAGGCGACCCCCTCTTCCCTTTTTTATAAGAGTTCTTTAACCTTGATAAATGAAGTAGAGGCGGGCAGGGAGGGAGGAAAAAGTTGCGGGTTGTGGTGGGGGATGAGGGTGTGATGGAGGGAGGATAGAGAGAGAGAGAAGGAAGGGGGGGTAGTGGGAGAGAGAGAGAGACACCAACTCCCTGGCCGGCTTGCTCTCAGGATCAATAACGTTCGGAGAGCTGCTGAGCACTCCTGTCTGGCAGCTCTACCATAGGGGATGGAAGGAGCGGCGGGAGGGAGGCGAGGGGGAGGGAAAGCAAGAAAAGGAGTGTTGAGAAACCCTCTCTATCTCTTTCTTGTCACCCTTTTTTGTGAAGAGAGGGAATCGAGGCAGACAGCAAAAGCAAAGATGGAAGGATGAAGGGATGGAGAGGAGCATAGATGAAGGGGATTTCAGACCCATGCACCTATCCAGCTGAACAGTGCCACCCACCTGCCTGCCTGCCCGCCAGTGAAACACACACACACACACACACACACACACACACACACACACTCTGAGGTCTTCTTTTTACGGAGCCACAAGGTTACAGAGTGTCGATACAAACGCGCACAGTCCTCCGACAAATGGGATTTGGCATGTTCAATCAACAGTGCTGCCAAATCCCTGTTGTTAAGTATTGCAAAGCCATATCTGTCTGCATTGGGCCGGAGCTCCACTACCTGGGCCAGCTAACTGTCCCCTAAATATCCTCTGTTAAAGTCCTCTGTAATAGAATTATCTGCTGCATTTGTCTTTGGATCTGAATAGGTGTGTGTGCTGTGGCATAAATAGAGGGAGTTTTAACATTGTGGAGCACTTGTAAAGAAAAAAGAAAAAAGGCTTCTTCCACCAGTGCCTCAGGGTCACAGACACCTGAGCTCTCTTCTTCCTCACTCTTCTACTTGATTTCCTTGCTTTGAGTTGGAGTCGCCGGCCTCCCTCCTCCTGGCCATCTTCTCCTGGCCCTTTCCCTGTCCTCTGTTAGATCTGATCCTTTCATCTTCCCTCGCCTAATCCCGTGCTAGAGTAGCCTCGCGTTCACCCCTCCCGCCTCTTCCTATTGCTCTCTTTTCAACTCCGTGCCTCTTCTTATTTTAGCGTGTCCCCGTGCTCCTCGCATGGCTTTTCTTCCACTCTCACTTCATTTTCCCGATCCCGCAGCTCTATACTTCCTCGACCTCTGGCCCTCCGTCTCCTGCGCCGGCCACGTCCTCCTCCTGTCTTACCTCCCTCTGTCCTTAATTAAGTTAGTGATCAGTTGACTGCCCCTATCATTGGTGAGGAGCAGGTCGGTCCTCCCATTGCAGGAGGGTGGTACATTGTCCGTGCTGGTTGACCGGTGTAATCCCCCCACCGGGGACAAAGGGCATCAACCCTATCTACTCTGGCCTCCGCTGAAGGGCATTAGCCCCCCGACGAGGAGCCGTGCCCGGGCCTCCCTGACACCCCAGCATCGCACCGCCGGCTCTTCCCTTCTCCGAGGAGGGCCGTGCACGCGGCTGGGAGCGAATGCAGATGTGTGGAGGAAGAGGAGGGACATGTCTGAAGGTTTTTAGCTCGTCAGAGATTAAAAGGGGGAACATTAGCGGGATCACACAGGCACACGTGTTGTTTTGAGATCAGGGAGTCACGCTCGAAACCTCCACACAACCCCACATACCTCTCTCCCTCTTTTTTATCTATCACACACACACACACACACACACACACACACACACAGTCACAGCGGGAACAAGTAGGTAAGGTTGCTATGGGAACGGTTGGTCAGAGTTTACCAGCGGGGAAACAAACAAAGTACTGTTCATGAAAGCAGGTTGTTCTGTGCAGCGATCGTCTGTTTGTGTGTGTGTGCAAATGTGGGTTGTGTGTCACCATGTCTATAGCGGGTTAGTGATGAGATACATTCATTCTGCATCCTTTTATATCTCTGTCCTTTTTTACATCCACACCTCACAGATCTGTTGTCCTGTAAGTGTTGCGTGGGAGGGCCGACGTTCAGTGAATGCAGCATCCAAAGGAATTTGATTCGACGTCTATATGAGCCCTCGTGGCAACATAGTGTTCCATTTTTGTATGTGACGTGGGATGGGAATACTTTCTCGGGCCCGCAACTCATTTTCTCCATTAATCGAATGAACATTTTGTTTATGTATCATGAAAATATGGTGCACCAAAATCTCCTGGCGCCCCAGTAAGCGACACTCCATGTCTCTAATGTTTGAACTTGGACAAGCAGCAGATACACACTTAACCGCAGTGGATTGGAAAACGCACATTTATTTGCGTTGTTCTTAAACCTGCGCTACATTCGGATAGAAATCTGACTCGTGTCGTTTCCCCCAATGCTGTATGTACTATTCTGGTTTCGATGCTCTGTTTCTCCTCCCGTTACAATTACGTGCTGCATCCCCGCCTCTTCTCCTTCGGAAAAGTAGGTCTCATGGTGGTTGGATGTTGCCTCATCCGAGTCACAAACAGCAGCAAACCTCCACAGCTCTCATTTTCCGTCGCTGCCCCTTTCTCCACTCCTTTCCGCTCTCCTTCTTTTTTAATACGTATAACACAAAATGCGTGTTACACTCAGAGCCAGCAGACAAATATCGCTCCGTGTTTTTTTTTTCCCCCCCATAAAGATGCCGCCATGTCTTCCTCGCTTCGTTTATGTCCCCGCCCTTTTAAATGCCTCTTTAGCCCTACACGCGGCTGCTTGAGTAATATTTATTGCAGGATCTCTTTTTAGTCTCAGTTTCTCTCCTTTCATTACCCCCCTCCCCTCTGAAACAAACAAGTCCAATGCCATGGGGCACAACACCCCCAACGCCACCACCACAACCACCACCACCGCCTCCGCCGCCCCCTCCCCGCCCTCTGTTCCCTCTGCCCCTCGCTCCGTCAGCACTGACAGATAGACAAACGTACTGTTCTCTCTTTCTTTGCCTTTCACCTCTCAAACCTCCCTCCATCCATCCTGCCGGACGGGTACAATGCAGGCGCTCTATCCTGCGGCAGGGAGAATGCAGCCCTGAACTAACAATATCACCAAGGCTGCCTGAATGCCACCGAGTCCCATTGTGCTCTGTCAGAGGGGAGTTAACACCCATGTCTGAGCCCAATGAATAGTATTATTGTGTCTGAGACATGCACCGCACCCCCGGTCCCCATCCATGTCCCCCTAACTCAACTCACCCTCCCCTTCTTTCAAACTTGGTTCTCTTGTCCCAACAGTGTAACCCCAGCCCCCCCACCCCCTTTTGCTCTTTCCTTAACAGACAGCTCTAACTCCCAAAGCCTTGCCAGCCCACCGGCTCTAAACCTCCGCACTTTACTTCTCTATTCCCCTGGCAGTCGGCCCGTAGGTTTCAATCCCCTTGTTTTCGGGCCTGCAGAAGGGGGTGGACAGAAGGGCTGTCACAGCTCCGTGCACGGTGACTGCGGCGAGGGTTTTTTTTTTTTTTTAGAGGCCGCGTGGTCGTTGCGGCGCGGTGGTGGTGATGGTGCAATGTGCGGCGGTGGTGGTGGGGGTTGAATTTGGCCATGGCTCTTTCTCTGTCGAGTAGCACAATGGGACCATGAATCCTCAAAGAAATGTCCCCCCGCACACACCCCACACACCCCCAACTACTATTATCATAAGAAGAGGGCTCCTGAACTCCATTTGAATAATTCTCGATGATACAAAAGCGGAGATGTTTTCTTTGACAAAGTTTCTAAAGAGCAGCACTGGTCCGGCCAAAACATTTCCATTCCTTCACACTCACTATGGTGCAGAGAGAGAGAGGGAAAGAAGAGTAGTTTGAAATATCCTGTCAGTTTTAATTGTCGCTTTTGTTATTTCACCATAAGAGCATATAAATACACATTTCTGTGGTTTTGCGCGTCGAAGAGAGGAGAAAAAAAAAGCCTGCTTGTTTTAGAGAGAACTTCTTTTCTGGAAATATTTCTAGTGTATTTTATTGACGCAGTGGTGATTTTCATAATGGGCCCCACTCTTGCCATATTTTGCTATCTGCAGCACATCAACATCTAATAGCTGAGAGTACCTTTGGCAGACAGTATCTTTCTGTCTGACACACTTAACTCTCGGGCCTACAATCCCTGCAGATTCTGCTCTCTAAGGTTAGCAGGTTCACATTACCGCCTGAGAGAGGATGCCAGAATCCTCACCCCCGACTTCTCGCTGATCAAAGACGGGGATTGACATTCAGAGTGGGTAAAATGCTGAAAGTTGAGATTAACTTGTTTTTTCTCCATCTCTGTCTCTGGTTGTTTGTGTTCGGCAGGAAGACGAGGAGAAGAAGGAGGAGGAGGAGGCAGTGGAGGAGGAAGACGAGAAGCAGAGTGGGTGGAAGGATGGAATTAGAGAAGGATAGAAGCAGTTCGAGGAGGTGGTTCGAAAGCGGGTGAACCCAGAGCAGGTGAACACAGCTGTGGATCGCCATGGGCTCTCTGGCTGCCCTCCTCCTGTGGCCCCGGCGCTGCATACAGGGGTCCCGGGGAGCCGGCAGGGGCCAGCCAAAGCTGCGGCAGAGTGGGCAGGCTAGGCCAGCCAAGCCAGGAGAGAGGCAGGTGAGGCGGGTGAGCCGAGCTCTCATCCCCCGCCGGCTAGGAGCCTCCGCGGCAGAGCGGAGCAGCGCTGGAGCAGCAGAAATCAATACGGAGGAGAGAGGCTAGCAGAGGTTGCCCAGCACCGCCTGCAGGCCTCGGAGCCCAGGGACCAGCAACCACCACTGCTCCCAGCTCCTCTCCCCATCTCTCTCTTTTCTCTATCTTATTCCTCCAACAGTCCCAGCACCAGCCAGGGCCAGGGCCCTCACCGCCCCACACGCAGTGTGTGTGTCAGAAGGTGCACATGTGTGTGTGTGTGTGTGTAAAATAGAGAGAAAAAGGGAGATGGAAGAGACGGAGAGAAAGAGAGTCTTTGTGTGTGGTTCAGCCGGAGGGTTTTTTTTTTTTTTCTGCCGCGTCCAACACCACTTGATAAAACTTTGTCAGAGAGACACGGAAGACAGCGAGGGGCTGGCGGGCAGATGGGGGGGGGAGGAAGGGGAGAGTAAAACGGAAGAAGAATAAGACAGGACGTTGAAGGTCGCTTTTCTTCCTGCTTCCTCCCTCTTATTACTCATTCCACCTTAACTGTTTGATAAGGAGCCATCGGAGACGGCGCACAGGACGCGTCTGCTCGGTCCCGCTTCCGAGCGCGCCGCCGCGCACAGTGCGCCCAACGTCTCCCGAGCCGGGTTGAAAGGACAATTTGAACTTTTTCTCTCATCGGCAGTATCAGACACCAACCTGTCTTTTTCGCCTTAGATTTTCTTACTCTCACTACAGCAGCTCCCATCAGAGGATATGGCAGTGCAGTATTGATCTATAAGGTGGAAGAAGGGAAGGCGGGCCCCAGCTTTCATACCTCTCTCTCTCTCTCTCTGTCTCTCTCCCTCTATATGTGTGGAAATAGCACCTGAAGGCCACTTACTGCTGTGCAGAAGGGATCCCACGGCAGCACAAGTGAATGGCCGCTAATTGAATGAGAGATGAAAAGGACAGTAGTTGTTGTACCTGCTCAACACGTCCACGCCCCTCCCCTCCCCTCCCCTCCTTTCCCACCCTTCTCCGTCACAAAGACATTCGCTCTTCAGATGTTTTATGAAAAATTGGTGGCGACTCCAGAAAATTCGCAAAATCTTCAGGAATGAAAATAGCTGGCCCTCCAGTGTCGAGGGTGAAAGCCCTTTCGGTAGAAAAGACTCTTTTTTTTTGTCGTGCAGTGGGAGAAACATCCGGCTGAAAAGACATTACAGGACAGATGAACCGTTTTCCAAGCACGACAACTTGCAGAGATTACAGCGGGATTCGTATACCACCCGGTGAGTACAGTGCCTTCCTTTAATTGCTTGTTTTATGGCAAATAAAACCAATCACACCATTCTGATCGCATTGAACTCAAGACGAATAACAGAAACAGGACCCCCCCTCTCCTCTTTCCTTCCCCTCGTTACATTATTATGATAAGATACCATCTCTGCTCAGAGTTGTGTGTGCGTTTTTTTAAAAGGAACACCGACACATTATGTTGTAGTTGATCTCCGCAGTCGGCTCTCAGCAGCAGCCCCCGGGCTGTGATCACACTGTCACTGACTGTTGGAGGAGCTCCTTGTTGTTGCCGATACCAGGGAGGGTATTAAAGCACAATTCCCCCTCGCCTGCCAATCTCCTGGCACACAGAGAGAGAAAGAGAGAGAGAGACTGGCGCCTCTCCACGCCTCAAACTGGCAGCGAACCCATGCTTACAAAATGGCCGATTCCTGTCTGCCAGCTGTCTCCTCAGCCAAGATGGCGCCCGGTCGCTTTTTAATGCCCGCTGTTTGCCATCTGCCCTTCTAATCGTTAACGGCTATGCAAATATCTTGTAATTGCATTTGCATGCGCTTGGTACTTAGCCCCTCCCCCTCGGTTGTAAATAATAGCGCGAGCGTTAAAATGGGGGTGGAGGGGGGGAAAGAGAAAGAAGAAAAGAAGTATCCACAACCCTGTGCGGTTGCTGATTGAATACACAGCGGGAACAATTAGCAAATGAATGTTGCCCGTTGTTGCCCTCCTCCTTTACTTTGCTGTATATAAGCTCACCTTATGCAAATCTGTGGTGGCGTGCTCCTGCTTTTGATGCTAGCTGGAAGAGAAAAAAAATGGAGCGGCACCCCTGTCTTTCTCTCCGCGACTCATTCAGAGACGCTCATGTGTCTTCTCATTGTGCCATATGTGACATCTGTGGTTGGCTGCATTACCAGGGTGCCCTGCCTCCTCTGACAGGCAAAGCCCACACTGTAAAGGGGAGCAGGCGCGAGGGAGAGGCATAACATAATGACCTCATTAGCATGCTCAGCACTCCCTGCTATAGGCCCTGGTGCGCTGCTGCGCCGTGGGACCCACCGGTGTACGCCCTTCTCACAGCACTCAGCATGCAACATTGTGTTCTCCCCACACAATGCGGCGCTTCATACAGGCTTTATTACGCCTTGTCAAAGCGCAGGGGGATCAGGGGTATCAGTGCAGAAGCAGCAGGGTACGGGCTGTGTACGTGGAACAGGAGATGTATTGGTGCTTTATGGTCTTAATGTGGTGTTAGCTGTGCTGATGGATCCTCTGTTGCTGCTGTTGTGCATTGACATGTGTGTGTGTGTGTTTATGTTTGTGTGTGTGTTGGCGCAATTGTCCGTTTCATTGTGAACTCCCGTGGCATTCGAAGCCGTTTTCACCTGTCAGTGCTAATTATTGGAGAAAAGCGATTTGGTGAATTGTCCGCGGCCTGGAAATAGGCTATCATCCACTCTGTAGAAACTGCTGTACGCGATCTGTAGCCTTGAACTTCACAGCAAGGACCGGAGGGCAACGCGCTCGCTCTCCCTTTTTAGGAAGAGCCCGTGACGAAAGGCTAATATTTCTAAATGGCAAATCACGGGGTTGTGCGCTGCCCTTGAAAATCACCGCATGGAGATTTTGAGGAAATGAATTACCCTTTTTTTTTATGTCGTGTGGTAACCGCCGCTGTCATTTTGCCAATCCGCAAGAGGCTGTTATCGTCATCTCTCGCAGACTCGGGCAGTTTTAATCAAGCTTCGCTGTCTAATCAGCCCGTAGTGGCACTGATGAGGCCGAGGTGGAGAGCAGGTTACAGCAAAGTGCCCACGCTGGCTGCAGTTAGCCTGGAGGGGCTATTTGTGGGGGGGAAATACCAGTCTAGAGGACCTACAGGAAGGTTCAAATTTGCGCTCAAGTACAATCCAGACGCGCGCTATTGAGTTTATCGAATGTATCTCTTTATTTGGTCCGTAACTTCACTGCTCCACTTTTATTTAGCTTTTTTTTTCTTCTTTCTTCTCCCGGGCAAATATGCGTACGTTGTGAAAGTTAAGGTTTGCTTTTGCCAAGTTTTCAGAAAGAAAGAAGACAGAGTGAAAGGAAGGAAATAAAAGAGAAGTTGAAAATGATTTAAACATGTTGTGAAATGAATGAATGAGACCGTTTGTGTGGGCACTACGGAAGGGCGGGGTTCTCTTGGTGGATGGGGAGGCATGGAGGTGGGTGTTAAGTCCGTCCAAGAAGAAGAAAAGGGTAGTTTGTCTGGTTACTGGGGGATAAACCGGGGTAGAGTCGTTTTGTATTCTTGATTTGCATATTCAGATCAAACGCCGTACGTTTTATGAAGCGCCAGATGAACATAACACCCGTCCACGTATGCTAGTCAGCCGCCATAACTGTCAACGTACGCGCTAATGCACACATATACCGTATGGACACACACGCGTGCTAATCCATATCGCGGCGGTGGGAATGTGTCCATTCACTCTTCCTCTCAGGAGAAGGGGGGAAAAAAAGGACACGCACCCCAACACCATCTCCTGCAGAAAAGCTTTTATGCTAATAACAGTTATAGCCATGTGTGTGTGTGCTGCAATTATGCATAATTCAACACAAAGAGTACCGGCAGGGTGGCACAGTGCGCCCTGCTTTAGGTGGACGTACTGCATGTGCATGAATATAGTAGGGTGTGTGTGTGTGTGTGTATTTGTATGTCAGAGCACAATATGCACTTATTCTAATCGGCCTCGAGTCCAAAGACCTTCAGCAGCAAAGCCACACAGAGGACTTTATTACATGCTTGAGGTTTTATATCCACATGACTTTCACACATATTTCATGATTACGTGGATGATTTGCATCTGTCGAAATGATGACTTTAAGAAAGAAGAGCTACGTCCTTTTTGATGAGATTGTTGCATGATTAATAAGATTCAAATGCTCTCTCAACACCGGACAATGAAGATACACATTTGGTTATGGCCTTAACCCTCGCACATGTATTTAGGCGTGGTGTTACTAATATTTTTTTGTGGAGAGGCTTGAGTGTAGGGCGCTTTATTTGTCCGCTGCAGCTTTTCTCATCCAGACTGCCCGGTGCTTTTTTTATTTGCTTAGGTATTGATTGAATGTGTTCCACCCTCTGAAGTAATAGTTGCTGAAAGCATTTACAGCCGTCGCTCAATTCACCCCGGCACCGTTCCACGTCTTTGAGACAAATAAGTGATCGCTTCTTTCCCGAAACACTTCATCATTCAAATGGAGAAAGGGGGGGAAAAAAAGGAAATTTTAATAAGGGCGCGATGATATCTTTCAAATACTGCACAACAGGTATTTCGGTCCACTCCCTCGTGTGGAGAATTTCCTTATATGACGTTGCAGTCACATGTGTTTGGTTACATGGACGTGATATTATGAATTAGATTGGATGACATTTCATTGGAAAAGATTGCTGAGCCCAAATTATCAGGAAAGTATTTTTTAAGCCACATTTTTCACGCATATATACATGAATTCATGCAATAGCAGTGCTCATTACTTTGTTTTGCAATAAAAGTTCAATATTTCTGACAGATCTAATGCTTTAATATTTAGTTTTTCCGGCAATCTCTCCAATAATCCTGTCAATTAAGACATTAATTTGCTAAACAAATTGCCTGCCTGTAATTAAATGATCCATATTCATTTGAAACGTGACACTTTTTCCTGCTTCTCCAAGTAACAGCCGCCACTGCATTTGTCAAGATCCACTTGGTGGACCAAAATAAATGAATTCTGTCGACACTCAACTAAATTCCTTATGTGAAACAACCCTCCTTAGGAAGCAATTCCTGAGTCAAGTGTTGCTGCTGCTGCTTCTTCCTCGGAGCTGCAGCACTGAGCCCAAGTCTGATTATAGACTCAGGGAAAAAACAGTCAGGCATTTATCCAAGTCACTGATTATGTCATTTCAACAGGCCGCAAACCCTCAGACGGGCTAGACAGCTCCGAGGGGAGAATTATGAAGCCGTAGTGGAATGGAGGCTGTATGAAAAGGAAATGAAAATGGAGTAGTGCTGTATGTGTGATTAAACTGCCGGCCCGCCTGCAAAAGGCCACGCTGCTGTAGCACGGGCCTGAGATTTGGCCGTAATGAAAATGTGAAGGTGGATGGGGTTTGAACCCCCTCTAAGACGCGTGTATGGACACACACACACACACACACACACGCTCACACATACTCACACATACATTATACGGCATGCGTATGTGCTCGGGCTGAATGGTTTATATGGGCGAGCCGTGCAGTGAGACTGCAGATGCGATTCGAGGCGTGCAGCAGAGAGGAACAATATTGCGCGGAATCAAAGAAAAAAAAGCTTTCCCCCCCGAATTGAAAAAGAAAAACATTGGTGCTAATATTTTTAGCAAGGCGCTTTCTGACAAGCCACAGAAAAATCCTGGGGATTGTTGTGCCCCCCCCCCCCCCCTCCCCCCTCCCTTCCCCTCTCTCCGAGAAAGCCACGCAAATATTAAATTGCGCCGTTCAGGATGCAGAGGCAGCGTCACGGTCGTCAAGCGTGGGAACGGCCTGCGTGATTAGGGGACGAGGGGGCTCTGCGCCGGAGGGGGGTTGCGGTTAGTTCGCGGCTAGACGTCCCAGCTGCACGGACTTCCATTCAGAAACAGGTTAGAAAGGACCTCAAGGGTCAAGGTCAGGGGTGTGCGTGTTGGTGTGTGTGTGTGTGGTTCATCTGCCGTTCATCCACCGGCTGGCTGGCTGAAAGCTGCCTCCGTGTTTGCTTATTTTATAAGCTGCTCCTTATTGCTTCGCTTCGGGGACAACTTGAGCCCGAGAAGCAAGGGGGAAGGAACCCAACCCCCTTTCAGTCGGCCGCTGGCCCGTCTCCAGCCGGCCCTGAGCCAAATCGAGCCAGGAATCAGCCCTGCAGCCCAGTCAACCCGTTGGTCAAACAACCCCCCACACACACACACACATACACACACACACCCCCAAGCCAAAAACAGTCAAACCCAGTCAGACACTTTGACAGCGGCCCCCCCATCCCACACCATCCACCCTGTCTGTCTCAGTCTGCTGCCTCCTGTAATTTAACATGTCGGCTCGGGGTTCATCGTATACGTGCACGGCACGCCTCAATCAGAAATCTATGTCGGCCGGATCCAATACGGAAATCATCTGAAATCATCCCATTTAAAAAAAAAAATTCAAATTCTGTTGCGGCGCAGTGTACTCAATCTTGGGGCTGAGAGCCATTTGCTAATTTCAAATGTTGCCTTTTCCCCACGTGTCACATTTTCCTGATGAAGCCGCCCCGTCAATAGCAATCCTCTTTATTGGTGGGAATGCAGCTCGGCCACCGTTTCGTTGCCATTTCATCAAATCATCCTGAGAGGCGGGTGCGTGCGTGCGGCTCGCGGCACATTACGGCCTCTTTTTGAAATAAACAGCGTACAAGCCCTTTAAGAGGAGGAGGAGGAGGAGGAGGAGGAGGGACCGCCGCACACGAGGAGAGGATGGAGGAGAGGATGGAGGAGAGGAGAGGACGGAGGAGAGAGGCGAGAGACGAAGGGGAGCAGAGACTCGGGCTCACCCGCCCTGCGGTAGCCTGCCTCCATTCTTCACCAGGGACTTATGCTTCATTAGAGCGTCTGAAAGAAAGACCCGCTTTCCCTCATCACCTCAATAGACTAGTCCCCCTTCTCCTCCATAGCCTGGAGGGCTCTCCCCATAACAACCCACCTCCCTTACCCCTCGTGTTTTCCTCCTCATTTCTGCCTCCGTCTACTAATCGTCTCAACTCGCGCTGAAATCAAGCTTAGTAACGGCGATTTTTTTTTTTTTTTTGGTGAGCCCCTCTGGTCCACACAACCCTTCCCCCTCCCCCTCTCCCCCCACACACACACACTCCTCCCGATCCCCACCAGCTCCCCCTTCCCTGCTCATTCACTCACCTTGGTCAGACACACCACCCACCCACTGCTTAAATCCCTATCAGCATGTCAAGTAAATGTCTGCCCAGCTGGGGTTGACACACATATATACACACACGCACACGCACGCTGAAATATAAATGCACTGCACACACAATCTTTGGCTTGCTTCTGGGGTTTAGCCTTCCTCCCCGCTGACCCCTTTTCACCCGTGTTTTGCTCTCTTCCCCTTCCCGCCGCCTCTCTTTCCCCCTCCGCCTCTCCTCGGGCACTGATCTGACAGGATGGTTTGGCTAGCTGACTATATCTGCAAGAGGTTTATCGCAGGGCTCCACTGTTGGCTATACCTTTTTTTTATTTTATTTTTCCAAATTAAAGTGTTTTTTTCTTCTTCTTCTTCTTCTTCTTCTTTCCAGAAGCTGCTCCGTCCCTTAGGCCATGCTCACCTTTACATCCCGTATATTTGATTAAAAAGGTTACTGGAATCCTATCCTCTAAATTTGTTACAGCAGAAACTGGTCAGTTTATCTCCTAATAAAATCTGGAGCTGAAATATCTGTGCTGTGCGTCTCATGCCGGCTGTATTTTGAAGTCACTCTACCACCAAATATCCTTGCTGGGTTTATTTTTCCCAGAGGGAAGCAAAGAAGAAAATACAAAAATCACCCAGGAATATTTGAGCACTCTTCAAATTTACTCTTAAAATCGTAGATATTACACGATATGCTGATGTACTTTTGCACTTTCTACCTCTAGTTTTGAACCAAACCAGCAGGATAACATTGTGATTAAGATATTTAATACATATATCAGATACGAGAAAAGAGCTTTTGTGTTACACCCTATGAGTGTTTGCACATTTGTCCGCAGTTTGAGTTTATTTTAGCATCTCAGTGAAAGCAAAGTCATTATTTTGTTTGTGTAAATTGACACAAACGGAGGTGGGAGGGGTTCATGGGTTGTAATTTTTTGTGTTTATTTTTGCTCTCATCGTGCTACACTCTTGTCCTCTGTGTTATTCCTCCAGCATGAATCTCTGGTTCATATACACTGCTGGTGTCATTAACATAAAGGGGGACAGGGAACACTGAGCTCCCAGCGGCTCCCCGGTTTCTTCCCAGAATAAAGTCACAGCTTTCCGCCCGCCCCCCCCTCGCGCCCCCCTTTTCTTCTCTCTGCACCACATTTCAATCATTACCCTGATTTTGGGGGGACAACGACGAGCCCGCTGCATTCTCAGCAGTCGACCTCGACGTCGCACAATCTTTATGTAAATGTATTCAGATGCATTCCCAGCGCCGCCGACCATCATCTCCGCTGGCTGGTTGGTGGTTGGTTGGTGGTTGGAGGCTGTTCACTCACACGTTTCCTCCCGTAGCAGGCTAGCAGGCTGGGGGAAGAAGAGAAAGAAAAAAAACGTGCAGCACGGGTGATGAGGCGCACGGCGATGCGGACCCCTGCCAACGCGCCCGAGAAACCCCTATTAAACCCTATGTTTATATTGGGGCTGTGATTTACAAACGTGCGTTTTCTTGCCTTCGGGCATGTGCACCCCCTACGCGTCGCTCGGCTTTTCCATCAGGCGCGCAGCAGACAGCAAGAGAATTGCAAGGACGGGGTCCTTGCTGCATGCGCGCGGCGTGATGGGGAGGGGAGGGGGAGAGCGAGATGGTGAGGTGTGTGTTTGCGTGCGTGTGTGTGTGTGTGTGTCTGCATTTTCATCTTAGTGGGTGCTCTTCGAGCCCAGTGCTCTGCTCATATTGAGATATTTTCTGGGCGCGTTGACACAATTATGCACACACACACACACACACACACACACACACACACAGCTTCTTTGTGTACAGCTGCGCTCCTCAGCTCTGGTTCATCTCTAATGTTCTGAACTTGACTCTTCGCAAGTTCATTGTTATTCATTTCAATGTCATCCCGAGCGCCCTGTGAGACTGACTTAGTCTCCAGCCTCGGTTTCCCAGGCCGGACTGTGTTTGTCACACACACACACACACACACACACACACACACACACGCCTATTGTTTCAGCAGCAGGACGCCTGTAGTCCTCTGGGTAAACGCGTGTGCTGACTGTATCAGAGGACACGCAGTTTGTCAACGACCCGGTTCTGCTGCATGAGGCGACTGCAAAGTTCAGTCCTCAGGTGGCTCTCTGCAGAGAGAGCAGGTGCACAGAGTCCTCTGCACGTCTTTATGTCGGCCAGGCGGTTACAGTGCATTTAAAAATAGTCAAATCTGATTTTAGGTTTCACTGCTAATCATTTTCATTTCATGTCTCATAAAAAACAAATAAAAGATAAAAAAACATTTCTCACTTCAACTTTTTTGTTCAAGTTCTTCTTAACAACCTCTTCAATCTACTTTCCCCTCTTATTCTGTTGCCCTTCACTGTCTCTTTTCTTTCTTTCTTCCTTTCTTTCTTTTTTTTTTTTTACTTTCTCCGTCTGCTGCGAGAAAAACCAGGGGCTGCAGTTTGCTTAGCTGAGTCCATAAAGAGGCGTTTTAAAAAGCTGTGTTAACAGACCAACAAAGCTTTAAATGTGCCCCCCCTCTGTGAGGGGGAGGAGGGGTAGGAGGGGGGGCTTGGTTCCCACAGGGATGTAGCGTGGCGCTCCATTGGTAGGCCTCAATCCGGCCTCTCATTCAGCCCCCGACGCTCAGTCACGGCCACTTATGGTAGGAGGGAGAAAATCACACAATTCAGCCCGGGCCTGATCCAATGACATGTTTTTTTAATGAGGTGGCTCTATGTCTTTGTTTGGGCAGCACATTCAAGTCCAGACCCGAGCAGGTTCCCTCTGAATAAGACGCAAGGCCACGGGCCGGGCTGCAGACTCACAGGGCTCGGCTTCTGTTGAGCCCCGTGATGAAGCGCTTTGTTTCTCACTGGAACGTCACCGCGAGTTCGTACTAAAAAGTTTTATTTCCTGCAGTGTTTCCGTGCCGCTTTCGTCCGTTTGAATATTGTTTAAAAGACGTCAATCAAATGCGTTTGATTCGCGTGTCATTGACGCTTTCCGTACAGCGCAGGAATCGTTTTAAAAGTGTGCGATTGTGCTTTTGTTGACTTCTAACACAACAAAGTGACGGCTTAAAAGAAGTGCCCGTTAGACATTTCTAGCCTCTCCGGTTATATTTTTTTCCAGGGTCATTCACAGAGAGCGATTTTTTTTTTTTGTGCTCTTTCCATTTTCACCGCCATTTTTTTCCGCCACACCATACATCACACATATGTGCGCGCAGGTGTCACACGGCGTGTGTGTGTGTGTTTGTGTGTGTGTACATCTGCGGGCGTGCCAGCCGCTCATTGGCTTGTATGTTCAGGGGTGAGGACTGTCATTAAACTGTCTGCCTGCATCACCGGCCTCGACCATCACCGGCCCGGCCGTCCTTTCTGCTTCTCGCTGGGCCCTGGGACAACACACACACACATACACACACGCACACACCAACTGATTCACTTGGCCAGGATTCACATACACAAAGCAAACAGTATGTCTCCTCACACTTCATACAAAAACCGATGCAGGATTCGGGAAGACTGACATTAAATCTGATACTTTGATATTAAAGCTACGGCTAGCTAATACTTTGTGTCGGTATTTGTTTTCCTCTTCGTGCCAATAGAGCCGCAGTGTTCCAGCATACATATATATATATATATATATATATATATATATATATATATATATATATATATATATATATGTATATATATAGACCCTTACAATGAAGCAGTGTCTACTCCTGACCCCTCTTGGCGAGATTGTGAGCCTTTTTAAAGTCTTTTTTATTTTCCAATTCTTCCATTTGAAGGACATTTAGAGAAATACTGAAACAAACAGATATAAGTTTGTGCAACAAATAATATATTTATATCTCAGCCCTTCCGATTTTTTTTTTCCGGGGGTCATAACCTCCAGGTTTTGGAGCGCAGCTCATCATGTGACACTAGCGTGGGTTTCCATTTTTTTTCCTCTCCATAAACTCTTCATGTGTATAAATAAAGAAAATGCTGAATAAAAACGGATAAATTCAAAGATGTTATGCCAATTTCAGCAGAGGGCAACACCGGGCTCACACACACACACACACACACACACACACACACACACACATGCTCTGTCCTCGTGCCGTGAATCTTCCGGGCCCGGATGCTGAAGTGCTCTTGCAGCCTCTCAGACCGCCGGGTCCCATCAGCCGGCCCACTCGTCTCTGATTTAGTCGGACTCTGTTCTTTGCTCACGTTCAAGGCTGTCGTAATGGGGAATTAGTATGCAGAGAAGCAGACGGGCGGCTCGGTGGATTTAATAGGTAGCCAGACTGGAGGAGAAGACTGGAGTGGGGTGGGAAGACAGAGAGCGGGAGGGAGGGGAGGAGGAGGGGGTTAAGCATGGCCTGTCCCTCACTTCTCCTCCCGCCCATCCTCCCGCTCCCTTCCCCTCTCTCTCCCCTTCATCGCCTCGTTCCCCATGCCCTGTCCCGAACCTTTAATGGGACGTCAGACAGACAGCCCATGCTCGCATCGGAGCAGAGAGAGCGGCCCTCTCCACCCTCCTTGTTGCCCCCCCTCCCCTCCTCCCTCTCCCTTCCCCCCTCCCCCATCACATGCCCCTCTTCGCAGCACCCATAGCTGCTCCCCTTCGGTTTCTCAGGGGGGTCCCCAGACGTCCTCCGCTCCTCCTCGGCCCGACTCTGCATAAATTAGGCGCGTCTCCCTGGTGTCTCGTCAGCCGGTCGGTCGGGGCACCCCCGGCCTCGGGTCCCGCCGTCTCCCAATCTGCTGCTCCTCTCTCTCTCTCTCTCTCTCTCTCTCTCTCTCTCTCTCTCTCTCTCTCCCTCGTGCTGTCGCCTTCTGCCCCCCCCCCCTCCCCTCATCTACTGTATCCTATCAGTCCTTATTCTGACCAGACGTCCTCGAGCCGGCGGCGCTCCTTCCTCGTTTCCTTCTCTTGTGTTTTTTTTTTTTAATTCCAAAAATCACTATCGCTCTCTCGCTTCTTCTTTTTTTTCCTCCGTCAATCCTCCACTTCCTCTTTTTACCCCTAAATCCCCTGACACTCCCACCTCACCTGCTTTATATTCTCCACATTCTCTCCATCCATCTCCACTTTTCTTTATCCTTGCAGCACTGTGTTACCCAGATCAAGCGAGCCCTCTCCTCTCCTCTCCTTTTCAGCCAGGATATTGTTTACATCTGTCTTGCTAATCACTGGCAGAGCCTCTCTAGACCTCACAGATGTTGCAATAATACAGGGGATTAGCGAGCTTAACACTGGGGCTTATTTAGGGGAGTTTTCCCGGTGGCCCGGCAGTGAAGCCCGTCAGCTCCTCTGAATTTGACCTTTTTTTCTGTTTCACTCCGCTCACTAAGATCCCTCCGTCCCGCTCCTCTTTGATTTGTGATTCTCTTTTCTTTTTTTTTTCTACAAACGTCTCGATCGCTTGATGTTGTTTTATCCAGATCGGTGCTCTGGGCTCTCACTTCCTGCCGCTACATCAGAGCTGGGGTTAAATGCAATTACAGAGCTAAACGTGCTTGACACACGACAGAGAGATTCAGCAACAAACAAAGCTCCTTTTTTCCTTCTTCCTGTAACCGTCGCACCTTCGGTTCCTCCAAGCCGTTATCGCTGCGATACTGCTATGCTATTTGTATTTCCCGGGCCGCTCCTCCATCCTCGCAGCGTCACTGTCACGTGTGTAGCTAGCTAGCTAGCGCCGCGTTAGCAGCTTCCTCTGCTCGCTGCGGTGACGCTCGCAGCCCCTTTCTGTCCGCTCTCCGGTGTAACTCGGCGCTAATTAGACGGACTCCCTCGGACTCAGCATCCTCTCTTTTCTCTCTCGTCATGCGGCGCAACCGGGTCCTGTTTTATGACCAAGCAGATCTAGTCTCCGTCTGAGACACTCGGTGCTCGTGTGTGTGTGTGTGTTTTGGGGTCAACGTGTTTCTGTCTGGATCCTAATCCCAAAGGTGATATTAGTCTGGTCGCCCATCCCCCCACACCCCTTCCCCGTGTGTTTATGTGTGCGTTTGCGCTGCAGGCGCCGGGGTCAGCCAGGAAGCCCAGACAGGCTCGACCGAGACCTTTGACCCATGACTGTCTGCTAGCTCAGGGGTCACGCACACCATTGATACAGACAGCTGATAGACGCACAATATAACGCACAGCCACATGCACAACTGACACCCCCCGCCCCCATCCCTCTAATAAACATGAACAGTTTTGTGTGTCTGGTGTCGTGATGACACAAACAGCGTCATCCCAGCAGGCTGTGTGTGCAGAGAGCTCATGTGCACGTGATTTAATAAGCACGGCGTCGTAGTGACTCTGACAATCCGTCTGCTCCCCGCGTAAAGTTTTAATTAAATGTTGTCACAAGACAACCGAGAGTTAGAGATTACATTACTGGACTAATTACACAACGTAAGCAGGCTTCTTCTTCTTTCTTTTTTTTTTTTCCTCCATTAATCGCTCTTCATTCATTCGCTCGTGTCTTCACAGATGAGGAACGCCAGCCAGCGCCGAGAGAGGAGAAAAGCAGCCGATCGGACCCCAACGCTCCGACAAAGCGCTCGCCGTCTTTTCCCCTGACCGCGTCCGGCCTCGGCCTCTCACGAACAGTCGGTATTCGATGTCTTGGTTGTCCGTTGTAGCGCGCGGGGCTTTGTGGACGCGGACAGGTAAGTCATACAGAGCTGCTAAAAAGGTAAGTTTTAAAAAAAGGATCCATTTAACAGCCGTCTGAAGTGTAAAATGGAGCTGCCGAGCAATATTTTCCTAAATTAGTTTCATTAGATGTGAATTACTGTATTTGAGACCAATTTTAGGTCGGAGATTGGATGAGACCCCTAAGGGGTTTCTTCTTTTCACTCCGTAATTTACCTTTTAATATCTGACTGGAAAATCGTTTGACAAGAGTTTATCGCCGTTGAATTACTTTCCTCTTTTTTCCGCGGGACATCATGTACACATGCAAACTCACGCAATCTTTTTCATAGTTAATGAACTCATTTATTGTAGGATGATTGCAGAATCCCACGAGCGTTGCCCTGATATGATATATATTCTCAATAAAGTTGAACGATGTGTGCAATGAAAATTTGTCTCAGTTGTTTTTCTTCCTCTCCTATTTGATCCTTGTTTCTGTATTCAAATGTAATGTTGGTTTTGTAGCTGAAACGCACAGCTCCGGGTTAAGTCTATTGATATTCTTTAATCTATACATATATAGTGTTAATGTCATGCAGACAATTTTTTTTCCCAGCACCAATATGTAATTAATCGAGTAAATGTTTGTTTGTTTCCTGAGAGGACGGCACATGTTCACCTGTGTTCAGTATTTCTTCTCACATGAGTTTCCTGTGGGCGGACTCGTTCCCTGGCGTACTGGCCCTTTAAGAAGACGGCGCTTCCTTCGTCTTCGCGCTGTAATATTTCAAAGTAGTATCGTTGTAGAGAAGGAAACGTTTACTTGTTTTTCTACTTCACTCACAACCATGATGTTCTGTTTATGCCGCTTGTCTTGAGAGGGAGCATTTGATTCATATCTCATGTCTCAGTGCGTTTGACTATCACTCGTCTCCAAAACGAGGGCAGATTGAGTTCACCTGCGTCAAAGTGGCACTAATGATTGGCCTCAGACAGCAGGTGACTGAAGGCCCTGAAAGCAAACGGATCGGCCTGTTGTTTTTTCATTCTTTTGTTTTTTTAAACGGAAATTAAACGCCTGCACACTACCGACCATCCTGATGTAACAAAACCAACAAATCCACGAAGAAACACCAAAACCAGCGATGGATTGACGGCTGCCTACGAGAACGTCCTGTCTATCCAAAGCTCCTGGAGCTCTAAACACTCAAAATATGAATTCAAAGTAGTCCCTAAAATACAGTATACAAACTATTCATTCCTGTAAACCACACGTCTTGCCTTTTTTTAAAAAAAACAACAATATATTTGAGGATCCCTCCTCAGCGTGAACCTTTGGGCCGAGCGCATCAAGACATGATCTGTGTTGGTTTTGGTCGACAATAACAATAACGCCGAAACATTGCCGTGCCTTTTTGTTGCGTCTCGTATCGCCCCCCCCCCCCCCCCCCCCCGAGTTGTGCGATAAGAAGCGATGAGAAGCTGCGCTCACTTGGATTACTCTGATTATTCCGGCAGTGGCTGAAGGGTTGGAAGGGGAACAGTTAAACCTAGTGGCCTAAATCTGTGGTGTCAATTAGGTGCCTTTTGTGTGTGAGCAGCAGGGGTGTTGAAGCGAGTTGCTGGACCTGAAGGAAACTCTGAACAATGATACACATTCATAACACACACACACACACACACACTGGGCTCCTATGTTTTGTGGGGATCACACCTCCTTTTGTTTCCCCCCGGCAGCCAGTAGAGGCGATGCCCCAGTG